>NC_045434.1:162751091-162976786 GCF_002776525.5 Piliocolobus tephrosceles | reverse complement strand
GATCCACCCCTATGGCCCAAACACCTCCCATCTCCAAGACCAGGGATCACACTTCAACATGAGATTTAGAGACACATATCCAAACCATACCAGTACCCAATACACTTTTATTGAATACACATTCCTTATCTCTAAATGCCAAAGAACGTCTTCCATTTGTATACCCCTGTTTCATTGGAAACTAAGCCTGTCTAAAACAGTTTTTCTTCCCATAGATATTGACTCTCTCCAAGTATAGTCAGTGGTGCCACTAACTTCTCAACCAAACTGCAAGTCTGGAGGAGCATCTTGGTCAATTCCTTCCTTCCACCCACTGATCTACTCTGACCAATTTCCTTATCTGTAAAGTGGGGGAGAATATCTACCTCCTAGGACTCTTGTTTAGACTAAATGTGTTAACATGTAAAAAGCACCAGAACAGAACATAATATATAGAAGGTAATACATGATAATTATCATTATTTTTATATTTAGAAACCAAAATTACTACATATGGTGTGAGATGGAACTTGTTATAGATACTCTGAAGATACAGGATGGACACCCACCAAAAATGTGGTTTGCACGAGAGTGATGGCAGCACACATGCCCCAAGAGGGAATGAAAAGGTTTGTTACTCATATAATGAAGCTTTCTTGGAAGGGCAGGGTACCTTCAGGCAGGTCTGAAAGTGGCTTGAGAGAGAAGGAAAAGGAGACTTCGGGTTTTTATGGTGGCTAGGGTGTGGCTGAGGTGAGAGTTCCCATGCATGGTTTGAGTTTCCCACTGTGCCAAAGGAGGAGCTACTGGTCTTTCTTATCAGCTTGCCCAGATGTGAAGAAAAAGAAGAGGGAGGATAAGGCTTAAAAGCTATCAGCAGTGTTAAAGTTTAGGAAAGGCCATTGCTTTGGACTGAGCTTCTGCACGGTTCCAACAGACCAGACCAAACCAGAAAGGACGTACTCATGTAAGGTGCCATGTAATCAAACTAAACTCTGAAATATAGCAGTTTAAACACAAAACAAAACAAAACAAAACAAAACAGGAGAATCATAGCAACCAACAAGAAGGAGCCATTTACCTGAGCTGCATACGGGAGTCCCTCTAAATTAATCCTATAAGAAAGTAACTTTGAAAGGACCAATTCTCTTTTCATTCTTTTTTCCTGATTTCTTCAGCCTTTTTCTGCCCATAAAACTAACACCCTCTGCTCAGTTCATCAAAATTCTACATTCTAGAATCATAAATAAAAGCCGATTCGATCTTTAAATTTGTTGCAATTTTGTCTTTTGACAATAATCAAACATTACAAAAAAGTAGAGTCAGACTCTTCATCACAGAAATAATAGGGCAGACCACAACCAATCAGCTACAAAATATTTCCAATTTTTCATTTGAATTGTCTTTAATATGCATTTCCTCCTTCCCCTTCCCATAATCTTGAATGAAGATTCTAATCATTTCAACTATAAGTAACACAAACTCTCTGGCTTCCCTATTCTATTTGTCCTTTGTTCTCTCGCCCTACCTGCTCTCAACCATCTTTTTGCCAATGTAATAGCTCAAATATGAGTTTTCCTTCTCTCTGCAAAGTTTAAAGTGGTTTCTCATTTGATGTTTTTAAAACATACTCCAAAAATTCTTTGATACCCTCCCCAGAAAGAGGCAAGGTCTATGTCCCCTACCCTTAATTCTATTTTAACCAGTGAGGTACAGCAAAAGTAATGTAAGTGATTTTCCAAACTTGGTCAGTAAAGGCCATGTAGGTCTACTTGATTTTCTTAGGATGCTTCCCCTGGGGGAAGCCAGATACCCCCTAAGAGGTCTGACTCCCTGAGATCCCCCATGTTATAGAGGGTATGTGCAGGGTCTCCTGTTTATAGCCTCAGCTGAGCTCCTAGCCAGGAGCCAGCATCAGCTACTGCCATGTGAATGAGCCATCTTGGGCATCCAGCCCAATCAGCCTTTAGATGGTTATAACCTCAGTAGATATCTGACTGCAATCTAGGAGAGACCCAAAGCAAAAACTTCATAGGAAGCCCTTACCAAAGTCTAACCCACAACACTAAGTAAGTTAAATGGTTGCTGCTTTACATTTCTAATTTTAGATCATTCATTATGCAATATTATAACTGAAACATCCTTAGCTAGGCATGAAAAAGTTAGGACTGCCAACATATATATATTTTAATTATAGAGAAAAATAAAGTGAACACATGCCCAAGATTAATCTAATTAATCAATGAAAAAGACAGCAGATTTGTAAAGATCATCTAAAAAAACATGTGAGACACTGGTGTTTATATGCACTGAAGAAGGAATCCTGGATGTGTCTTTACATAGAAAAATTTACATTCCTTTGGGTGTACACCCAGTAATAGGATTGCTAGGTTGAATGGTATCTATTTTTAGGCCTTTGAGGAGTTGACAACACCGTCTTCCACAATGGTTGAACTAATTTACATGCCCACCAACAGTGTGTTCCTTTTTTTCCACAAATTTGCTAGCATGTTATTTTTTGACTTTTTAATAATAGCCATTTTATGGGTGTGAGATGGTATCTCATTGTGGTTTTGATTTGTATTTCTCTAATGATTAGTGATGTTGACCTTTTTTCCATATGATTGTTGGCCACATGTATGTTTTCTTTTGAAAAGTGTCTATTCATGTCATTTGCCCACTTTTTAATAGGGTAGTTCGGAATCTTTTTCTTGTAAATTTGTTTAAGTTTCTCATAGATGCTGGATACTAGACTTTTGTCAGATACATAGTTTGCAAACATTTTCTCCCATTCAGTAGGTTGTCTAATCACTCTGTTGATAGTTTTCTTTGCTGTACAAAAGACCTTTAGTTTAATTAGATCCTATTTGTCACACATGTATGCATACGTTCACTACAGCACTATTCACAATGGCAAAGACATGGAGTCAACTTAAATGACCATCAATAGTAGACTGAATAAAGAAAATATAGTATATATATACCATAGAATCCTATGCAGCCATGAAAATGGAGATAATGTCCTTTGCAGGAACATGGGTGGAGCTGGAGGCTGTTACCCTTAGCAAACTAACACAGGTATGGAAAACCAAATATTGCATGTTCTCACTTATAAGTGGGCTCTAAATGATGAGAACACATGGACACATAGAGGGGAACAACACACACTAGGGCCTACCAGAGGGTAAAGGGTGGGAGGAGGAAGAGGATCAGGAAAAAATAACTAACGGGTACTGGGCTTAATATCTGGGTGATGAAATAATCAATATAATAAACCCCCATGACTCAAGTTTACACATATAACAAACCTGCCCATGTATCTCTGAACTTAAAATAAAAGTAACAAAAAAAGTTGGAATAAAATTGCTGGGATAAACACAAAACTTGTCAATGTCCTACAGGGAAATAAAACCTTAATCTTTGGGGTTACTTTCTTTGAAATAAAATTATTTGCACATGTGCTGGAAAAAATCTGTGAGTTATATTTCCTCACGGAGTCTGGACCTTAAACAACAGAAAATACTGAGTCAAACAATGGTGCACTTCCACAGAGAATTAAATAGTCCTTGGGTATTGCTATTAGACAATGCACTCCAATGTAATATTGAAAGAACACACAGCTAACAATTTGTCTAAGTTTTTTATATTTCTAAGTAAGATCTACACTGGATTTCACCTTTTCATTAAGGTCTTTTAAAGGTTGAAAACAACTCAGTTGCAAGTGGGGAAGTAGTGGAGATTCAATCTCTGTGACAGACAGTGAGAAAGAGATTTTAAGGGAGGAGTCTATCCTAGAACCTTCAAATGACATCATACTATATCACCCATCTCCTCCTTGTATTGTAACTGTTATTCAGCAAAATTTGTGGTTTTCAAATATTTTGGGGGTTAGAAAACCAACTGGGTATCTTTCCACTGGAAATAATGGGACTCTTAGTAGTGAATAAGACTGTGTTTGGGAAATGTCCTGAGAATTGGATTTTCAGATTCCATCACAGACTGATGTATTTAATCTAAGTAGCAAATATTTGTATAGAAAAGCAGAGCATACACAGGACTAGAAATCCCTTTTCCAAGCTACCACTTAGTAGCTGAATCACTTCATCTCTCTAAAAGCTGGTTTCCTGAGCTGCAAAATGGGGCCAATAATACCTTTCTTACTCAGAGAGAGCTTTGGAAATCAGACAGCTCCATTCACAAGTAAAGGATTACTATTACTACCTATGTGAAAACACAAATAGTAGAAAAGGAGAAAATTCATTCAAGCAGCTTGTTGTGTCAATGCAACCCCGCCCAACTGGCTAGACCAAAAATTTTTAGTGTAACTGACTACTACTCATGGAATTGCCTGAGTAAACATATTGTTTTGACATCTACTGACAGGGGTAGCTCCGGAAATCCCCTCTTTACCCCAGCAATGACTCATAAAAAGGGCTCAGAAAAAAAACAAGAATGAGCTAGGAAGGTCTCCTGAGGCTTTAGCAGAGTGGGTCAAAAATTGAGCCTCCAGGAAGGAAGGAAGCACTAAGGCAGGGTTTGCATTTGCACAGAAGTGAACTGAAACATTGGCTCTGCCACTGTGTGGCCTTGTGATCAGGAAAGTGCCATACCCTCTCTGAGTTTAGTGTCCTCACCCAAAAAAATGAAGAAAATAATACTCATTTCAGTGAGTTGATGGGAAATTTGAAATGGTGACAGAAAAACATCAGAGATTTCTTCATATGGTAGGTAATTAAGGAAAAACCCAAATCCCCATCAGTGTCAGAATGAATAAATATATGGTGGTATATTCACATAAGAGAATATAATCAGCAGTAAAAGAAATAAAGTACAGCTCTATGCACCAAAGTAACTGAATCTTTACAATGTAATAATAAATATACATATCTGAATTATGCATCCAAAAAAGGAGTAACATCCAGAGTCTACAGGGAACTCAAACAAATCAGCAAGGAAAAAAAACCAAATAATCCCTTTGAAAAGTGGGCCAAGGACAAGAATGGACATTTCTCAAAAGAAGATATACAAATGGCCAACCAACATGAAAAAATGCTCAACATCACTGCTCATCAGGGAAACGCAAATTAAAACCATAATGAAATACTGCCTTATCCCAGCCAGAGTGGCCATTAAAAAGGCAAAAAACACTAGATGTTGGTGTGGCTGTGATGAAAAAGGAATGCTTATACACTGCTGATGGGAATGTAAATTAGTACAACCTCTGTGAAAAACAGGATGGAAATTTCTCGAAGAACAAAAAGTAGATCTACCATTTGATCCAGCAGTCCCACTACTGGGTATCTACCCAAAGGAAATATATCAAAAAGTCACCTATAATTGTATGTTTATTGCAGTATAATTCACAATTGCAAAGATGTGGAATCAACTTAAGTGCCCATCAACTGAAGAGTGGATAAAGAAAATTTGGTATATATATATATGCCATGGAATACTACTCAGCTATAATAAAGATCTAAATAATGTCTTTTACAAACTGGAGGCCATTATTGTAAGTGAAGGAACTCAGGAATTGAAAACCAAATGCCTCATGTTCTCACTTATATGTGGAAGCTAAGCTATGGGCATGTAAAGGCATACAGAGTGATACAATGGACATTAGAGACTCAGAAAGTAGGGGGACTGGGGGAGGGATAAAAATTACTTATTGGGTGCAATGTACACTTCTTGGGTGATGGATACATTAAAATCCTAGACTTCACCACTGTACAATCCGTCAGTGTAACCAAAAACCACTTGTACCCCTAAAGTAATTGAAATTTTAAAAATTTAAATAAAAATAAATAGTATATATATTACATATGTGTCTGTGTATATATACACAAGCATATATACTTAGTATATGTATATGGTATATGTAATATGTATATGGCTGTATAAAGGGTGTATTAAAATAAGGGAATAGACATCACAGGAGTTAGGAGAGTTAGAAAAGGGGTTCTTTGAACGGGAAGACGGAGAGAAGGGAAGAAAAGGAACACATGGGAAGGGAGAAGTAAGTGCCAATATTCTAGTTTTAATGTTTGGTGGCAGGTTCATCAGATACAATATTCATGTTATTATTAATAAAATAAAAGATGGACATAATGAGAGTATAGCATGAACTAAAAGTTACAATTAATTCAATTCTGGTGCAATAACAACACGGAACAGTCACACTAAGAATACTGCTGTTTCCTTTCTGGGTTTCTTCTCCCAGAATTTTTTTTTTTTTTTTTTAAGGAAAAGCACTTTTTAAAATGTAGTTCATTTTCTCCAGACTGTATCCACAGTCTTTTGTCCCACAAGTCTTTAATTAAAGCTAAAACAATCATTGGTTTAGGCATATTTAATGGTTTCTATCTTTGAAAACTGTATTCTTTATATAGTTGTTTACTTCTCATCTTCATAATCAGTCTTTCCAACTCCTATTTCCCACTTGTTTATATAATGGAATAAGGTAAAATGCACTAAGATATTCAAATAACTGAAAATGATATTGTACAGACAAAATAAAGTCAAGAGCAGAGCCCACACATAGGTCCTTCACAGTGTCCCCTGATATGGTTTGGATGTTTGTCCCTCCAAATCTCATGTTGAAATGTGATTCCCAGTGTTGGAGGTGGGGTCTGCTGGGAGGTGAGTGGGTCATGGGGACAGATCCCTCATGAATAGTTTAGCACAATTTCCTTGGTGATAAGTGAGTTCTTGTCATAATAGTTGTTTAAAGAGGTTGTTTAAAAGAGTGTGGCACCTCCCCCTGTTTCTTGCTCCCACTCTGTAACACGTTGACTCCCCTTCACCTTCCACCATGATTGAAAGCTCCCTGAGGTCCTCACCAGAAGCTGAGCAGATGATGGTGCCATGCTTGTACAACCTGCATAACCGTGAGCCAATTAAACCTCTCTTCTGAGTCTGGAGTGCAGTGGCATGATCTCGATTCACTGCAAGCTCTGCCTCCTGGGTTCACGCCATTCTCCCGTCTCAGCCTTGGGAGTAGCTGGGACTACAGGCAACCACCACCATGCCTGGCTAATTTTTGTATTTTTAGTAGAGACAGGATTTCACTGTGTTAACCAGGATGGTCTTGATCTCCTGACCTTGTGATCTGCCCGCCTTGGCCTCCCAAAGTGTTGGGATTACAGGTGTGAGCCACAGTGCCCGGCCAAGAAGGGGGTTTTATGTGGAGCCTTGAAAGATAAAAGAAATTTAGAAAGGAGAGAATCCCCTCTGCTGACTCTTATCAGTCTCTAGTTGTTATCTTTCTTCATCTCCTCCTGGAAGACTCATCTTCATCCCAGCAACAAACTCACCTGAGTCTCAGTAAGTCCCACCTGAGACTCACCTGAGTCTCACCTGGCTTGTGAGAGAGCCTTACAGGAACATGCAAGCAAACACTTGTAGACACAACTTTTGCTGGCCTGGGAAAAGCTTCTGCAGAAGGAAAGCTGAAAGACATTTTATGTTACATTTGATTAAATATATTGCCTCTTCTGAAATGTGTATGGATAGAAAGGAAGGGAAGTTAGTGTGACTAATTCAGATAATAAGAGGGGTCAGTTAGGCAGTAAATTCTATGGGAGCTCCTATTAAATAATATCCTGCTATTCAAGGTGAAGCATACTCATGTGCAAATGCTGCAGGTTATTAAGAAAAGACAGCATGGTGCAATGACTAAAGTTCAGGATTTGGTATTATACCTGAGCTCAAACCCATGTGTCAGATACCTAGCCAAATAGCCTCAGAAGTAACCAAACATTTTTGACCATTTAGTTCATCATTGATTAAACAGGAAGGAAATAACATCTACTTCATAGAATTGTTGTCAGATTAAATGAGATATAAAAACAATCGGTACATTAGAAGTGTTCAATAAATGGTAGCAATTACTGTTATTTAAACTCTGAGTTTCTGTTTCCTGGAGCAGAAAATACAGTGAGGGCAGACAATATTACTTACTTCACAGAAGGGTTAGATGAAGAAATATTTAGTTAAAATATTTAGGAGAGTATTTAGCACATAGCTCAGCATTCAGTGAATATCTGAATCAAGATAAAATGAGGAAATTGATCTAGGATTTCTTAATTTTTTTCAGGAGTATAAAGCTAGCTGTGGACCCTCTCTCTCTCTCTCTCTCTCTCTCTCTCTCTCTCACACACACACACACACACACACACACACATTAAATTTTGAATAAAATTTTAGTGACTCTCTGAATTATATTTTAAAAAAATGGCACCCCTGGATCCCCAGGTTTAAAAATCTATGATTAAAATAAAGATATAAAATACAGGCTGCAAGAAATGAAGACTGTGTAGGTGATTTTTTCTTCCTTTGTTTTAAGAGAATGAGTCCATTATTCATTTTTAAAACTCAATTAACTGAGTTAGGCACAGCCTTAAGTGTTAATTAATAAACGCCTTTTGTGGCGGACACAGGAAACAATGGCAAATATTCAATCTTTACTCTTCAAAGTTGGACTCTTTTATTTTCTGCCCTTTTTGAACATGCTATAGATTTTAATCCCCTTTTGGCCTTTTCTTTTGAAGAGAGCTAATGGAATTGTACCCCCTCTGTCCTCATTTTCCATTCCTCAACGTGTCTGGACTTTTGCCTCCAAAGGTTAACATTGCTATGAAGTAATGTAATTCTTTATTGCTCTTTAGACAGATTTATTCAGAGTTCTACCTCCACAGATGTCTGTAAGCATAGTGAATGTGACATCCAGAATTGCCCAGTGGGGCTGGATATTATATTTACTGTAGCCAAGCTCAAAACCAAAAAACAAAAATCCTCAAAACCTCCATAACTTTGGATTTAACTAGAATTGAACAACAATGCGTTTCAAGTAATTTTCTAATTAGGGTAGGAAAATGCTTCTGAAGAAAGAAAGTTAGGCATTGCTCTAGCCACATGTAGAGATGAGCTCAGTTTCAATTAATTTGCTTTTCATTGGAGCCCTGAAGTTAACCTTACCCATCATTTTTGGGTTGGAAAAAATGTGCAGATTCATAGAGTCACAACAACTGAGGTTTAAGAAAGACATTAAAATGGCATTCGTTTGCTCATGGCATGCATCAGTAATTGATCACAATTTCTTCCTGAAAGAAAGGTAGCCACTATCAATCAGTTGGAACTGCCATGGGAGTGGAAACCTATTTGCCATGTCTGGTATTCTAAGGAATGCATTTAGGAAATACTCTTGTCACCATCTCCACACTCAAGACCCTCTTATGAAAAGGACCTACCAGTGGCCTGTTCCATCTTGGGGCTGTAGAACTTTCTTATATTCAAACATCAAAGTCTACCTACTACTTTAAAACTGATTTCCTCCTGGGGGGAGAGGGGGACAAAACACATCTAATACCTCTTCCAATTAACATTCAACAGGCTCTTAATAATTAATTCCTTCATTTACTATTTCTTGAGCATTAACTATGAACTAGGCACTATGCCAGACACTTGGGGTATCATCATGAGCAAGATAGATCCCTGCTGTCACAGAGCTTCTAACTCCCCAGGGAAGAAGAGATTTGACGACAGCCATGATTCTTCTGGTCTCCTGGCTAACCACTCCCAATTCTGTAAACACTTGCATGAAGTGCCTTCACTGTCCTACTCAGGCTCCTCTAAATTTGCTGTAATTGGTCTAGGACCCTCTCAAGGGGTAGAGCCTAAATAACAGCAGGAGGAAGGCTGGGAACAGTAAGGCTTGTCACTACTGGCCCAGATTAAGTACTTTTTCCTGTGAGTTCCTGAGGTCCTCATCCTCATCAACCTTTTATCTGATTCCCCAGCTGCTCTATGGGTAGGAGATGGAGGGCAATGCCTACACAAGCTGAATGATCCCGAATGATTATCAGTTTCAGCCTGATTTAGGGCATTCCCATTATAGGCATACTTACTAATTGAGACCCTGGACTTCCAAGATCAACACACCTGTGCTTAAGTCTCAGCTTTTCCACTTACTAAAGCTAGCAAGCCCAACTTTGTGAGTTTGTGACCTGTGCAGTCATATGTGGTTGGGGTTGTGGACAGGTGGGCAAGCTCAGGAGAATTCTGAACTTGGTTTAGTGCTCTGCTATCACTGTTTTGAAATTCCTAATAATTTGCCAACATGAGGCTTTGCATTTTTATTTTGCACTAGGCCCCACAAATTCTGTAGCTGGTCATGTAAGCAAGTTACTTAATATCTGTGAGATTTAATGTCTTCATCTAAAAAATAAGGGTGATGATGCTACCTACTACACAGGTTCCAGTGAGCTTTATATGAGGCAATGTGTACCATGCCTCTCACTAGTAAGCCCCCCACCAATGTAAGTCAATGGAATTTTTATTTAGTATATCTGACACGAAGTATTCTGAATTTAGTACATATGCTGCCAAAGTGAGTATTTCTAAATTCTATGTACCATTAATTGCCCTTTTTTTTTTTTTTTTTTTTTTGGTAGTTCTTCTATTCTCCTAGCTATATAGTAGATGTTTGGGAAAGAGGAGTTAACTTTTCTTTTTGACTGGGCATCTGATTTCTTTGGTTGCATGTGACAAAGATGGCTTCTGGCTAACTTATGCAAAAGGGAATTTTTGGAATGATAACATAATCGCAAAACAGGCAAAAACACTAGCAACACTGGAGAATCAGGCTTGGAAAGACAGCTTCCTTCCGGAGTGGAAGAGTTTTGGCAGCGGTGGAAAGCCTGAACTCCTACCATTTTCAGTCACTTTGTCACTCTGCTGAAGATTCAAATTCCAGAGATGGGTATCTATGGCTTGGTATCACATGCTCACCTCCAGGTTAGGAAAAGGCTGGGCATCTAATTACAGCAGTCCTATAGACTATGGGTGGAGGGGACTCACCAAAATGTAAATGACAGGCTGATAATGAAGGGGAAATAGGTTCAGAAAAATAAAAACAAAATAACAAATCTTCTGAGTGCCTGCTATCTACCTGGTGCTCTGCTAGGGGCTTCCACAGAGTATTCATTGACATGACGTACAGCGCCTAATATGAGTTCGGCGCTCTGTAAACACTTGTTGAATCCATGAATGATTGAGTGAATTACTGAACCCTCACACAAGTCTTACAGGTAGATATTAGTCCCATTTTACAGAGGAAGAAACTGAAACTTGGAGAACTTAAATAGTTTGCTTAAAATTACACTAGTAAGTAGTAGAGTCGATATTGAAACCTGATTCTGTCTCATTCCAAAGCTTATGATTGTTATGCCAATCATAAGCATGCTGCCAGCTTTTCTTAAGGTGTATGTGGGGACTGTTGTTAATCTCTGTACCTTCTGCTGTGCCTCCCCAAATCACAGGAGCTGATGGATTCTGGAAAGTTTATCTGCGCTGAGGAAGGTTGATTTTGTGGTTCTCCACTAATTTCAGAAAGGAATGTGTCTCAAGGCATGTGACTCTGAGTAAGACACCTGAATCTCCTCAACATTAAGTGGGTATAATATAATAATGGTTATCTCTCCATAACGTTCTCAGTAGATTGGTGGAGAGTATGTTTGTAAAGCTCTGGTATAGTTCCTATACATGGAAAACCCTCAGAAATGACAATTAATCTAGTCTCAAAAAAAAAAAAAAAAAGTGTAGAGAAACAGGAAGAAAGTGCTGGGGGAGCCATCACGTTTCACGAAGTTAAGACTCCACTAGATAAACTATCATTTTACGTACATCTTAGAAAGAAAAAGCTGGCCGGGCACGGTGGCTCACGCCTGTAATCCCAGCACTTTGGGAGGCCAAGGCGGGTGGATCACGAGGTCAGGAGATCGAGACCATCCTGGCTAAAACAGTGAAACCCCGTCTCTACTAAAAATACAAGAAAAAAATTAGCTGGGTGCGGTGGTGGGCGCCTGTAGTCCCAGCTACTTGGGAGGCTGAGGCAGGAGAATGGCGTGAACCTGGGAGGTGGAGCTTGCAGTGAGCCAAGATCACGCCACTGCACTCCAGCCTGGGTGACAGAGTGAGACGCTGTCTCAAAATAAATAAATGAATAAATGAATAAATAAATAAATATAAAGAAATAAAGAAAAAGCATTGTCCTATGACATACTTTATCACTTTAAATGTATTATTAATACTGAGAAAATATTTTTTAGACTGTAGACATAACTTTTAAAATGAAAATCTCTTTTAGACTTATTCATATACTCTAATCATATATTGCCCCTTTGTATATGTAGAAAGGAAAATGTAAGCAAAATACATTGATCAAGAGTAAGACTTCACATTTTGAATGGTTTACCTCTTCTGAAGCACTTTTTAACTCGGTTATTGATGTGTTTCTCCTCACAATATTGTCAACTGAGTCATCAAGAGAATTGAAGAATGCAGAATTTCTTTAAAGAGTACTACACTGTTGTCTTGGGAATGTTCTGTCAAGCCACTGGTGCCAATTCACAAAATTTGATGCTGATGCTATCTGTTTTGATTTTACCGTAAGATCCCAGTGGAAGTTTTCCAGACAGCAAATGTAACTCGCATTTGTTTCTCCAAAGATCTATAAGGTGGTTTGTTGATTAAAACATCAATGGCTGCAGTTGTCTACTCATTCTGTCCAAGAATTATAACCAAGTACTTGCAGGCAGGCAGTGACACTATAGCATTGGTAATTTGACATCATCGATCATAAGGTATGCCATGATTTCAATTATGTTAAATGTTAAGTAAGAATGTGTATCTCAGTCTGGGCGCAGTGACTGATGCCTGTAATCCCAGCGCTTTGGGAGGCCGAGGTGGGTGGATCACCTGAGGTCGGGAGTTCGAGACCAGCCTCACCAACATGGTGAAACGCCGTCTCTACTAAAAATACAAAATTAGCCGGGCGTGGTGGTGCATGCCTGTAATCCCAGCTACTCGGGAAGCTGAGGCAGGAAAATTGCTTGAATCTGGGAGGCAGAGGTTGCAGTGAGCCAAGATCGCACCATTGCACTCTAGCCTGGGCAACAAGAGCGAAATTCCATCTCAAAAACAACAACAACAATAACAACAACAACAACAAAACAAGAATGTGTATCACAGAATGCATGAAATACGGCTGTAGAAAAGTTCTCGGAATTAGATGTTTTCAGACCTTGTATTCTATATCTTGCTTTGTCACATTAGCTTATGACTTTAGAAAATTTTTTAAATGATTGAAGGTATAATCTGTTGAATCCCCTCACTTCACAGATAAGAAAACTAAAGTGCAAAGAAGTGTTGCAACTTAAATTAACCAAGGACACTCTGAGTAGGATAGGCTGACTTGGGTCCCTCTGTCCTGTTCATTCTGCTTCACTGTTTCCATGAAAAAAGGATTATTCCAGAAGAGTACAAAGTAATGGCAATTATGTGTGCTCTATCTAGAAGCTCCACATGTTCTCTAATCACTCACTATCTATTCTGGCATCTCCAACTGCTTTAGTCTTTCTTGGCCTTTAAATCCAAAATCAAATGTCACCTCTGTTGGGATGTGTTTTTATTTTGTTTGTTTTTTTTTTTTCAAGCACTCTTACCATTCTTTTATCTCCCCAAGCAAGTAAGTGCTCCAGGTTTTGTGGTTCCACAGCACTTAATTCCTATTACTCTCATAAAAATCACCACATTGTTAGATTTTAATTTGTTTCAAAATCTTTTTAAAAAACTTCTTATCAAAAAATCTCAAACATATGCAAAGTAAACAGAATAGTTTAATTAACCCGTGTTCCCACCGTACAACTTCAACTATAAACTTCCTGCCATTACTATTTCTTCTATACATCCCATCACTCTTTACCCCCGAGTAAATTATTCATTTGATGTAAAATTTATATATAATGAAATGGACAATTAGAAATGGATATGCTCATGTAACCCACAAACCCATCAATGTTTTGAACATTTTCAATACTCCAGAAAGTTTTCTTATGTTCCTTCACAGTTTGGTTCCCCCAACCTCTTCTTCTACTCTCTCAAGGCAATTCCCAAATGACTTTTTTCCCACTATAAATTAGCTTAGATTGGATTAGATTTCACATAAATTATAAATTTAAATTAGTTTAGATTGGATTAAAACTTCACATAAATGCAATCACATAGATATGTGCAAAGAATTTCATTAAGATGCTTGTATAGAGGCACCCAGCGCTGGCATTATCCACAAAAAAAGGACCAAAGCAACAAATAGATAACCAGACTTCAAATAGCACATCTAAGGGAGAACACTGGAATTCAGCAAGGAATGAGAAAGACCCTCCCAGGCATAGAAACTTGAGATAGCAGCATAGAGAGGGAAGTGAAGCAGCTAGTCAGAAGCAGCTCTGAGGCAAGAGGGACTCCTCATAGCCAGAAGAAGTAAGTGGGAGATCGTAGCAGTCCACATTCCACCACAGATGCCTGCAATCTGAGTAAAGAAGAGTCTCCCAGCCCTCCCAGGTCATAAGCCTAGTATAGTAAGCTGCCTGGAGTCCACATGACTGCAGTCCCAAAGAATAAATCAATACTGCACCCCCATCCTCTGGGGCCCAGGCTGCTGCAACATGGCATCATTTTGAGAGCAGCAAAGCCACCACCAGACTATATCCTGCCCTGGGGCTCAATAGCTCCAGCACTTCCACATCCTTGGGGATATCTTGACATCCCCCCTGAGAGATACCCAGAAGGATGCAGCATCATGAAACCAACTGGAATCAGCAGTGCAGATGTGACCTTGGCACCTGACTCTAGGCAGCCCCCTACCTCCCAGTGCAAAGGCAGTTCAGTACATCAGGGGGACTGTCCCAGGACATAGGGACCTGAAGTACACACTTCCCAGCATCTGAGGTGTATCTCTCCACTGGCAGTGACCCTGCACCTTACAGTGGCAGGGCTGCTGTGTACCTGCATGTGCCATCCAGAGATCCAAAGACCAGACTGCCCAGGGCCCACTGCACTGTCCAGGACTTAAAGACCAGCCCACCTGGGGCCTAATGCCACCACCTGTGAACCTGCCACCTCCAGGAGCAGGGAGACCACATACCCATATGTGCCCCCCAGAAACCGAAGGCCCAGACTGCCTAGTGTCCCTGTTCCCAGCAAAAATGCTTCACAGCCTTCACAAACAACCACAGCCTAAGCCACTAAGAAGCTCATAGATACCACTGACATTTATTATAGATGAAAAAATCATACAAAGACTATACTGCACCCACCCAGATCCAAAGCCAAAGTACCCTACTCAACTGACACTATAGATACATCTACAGGAAAAAAAATCATCCCCTACAAAAAGTACTCCATAAAATTGGAAGAAGCAACTGTTACATCAGATGTATAGATACCAATGTACAGATATAAGAAACATAGAAAAGCAAGGAAACATGACACTTCCAAAGGAACACAGTAATTCCCCAGGGGCAGGCCCAAAGAAAGGAAAATCTATGCAATTCCTGAAAAGAAATGGAAAGCAATGATCTTAAGGAAATTCAGTGAGATACAAGAGAACACAGATAGACAATGCAAAGCAATAATAATAACAATTTATGATCCAAATGAGAAATTCAACTGAGACAAATATCATGAAAAGGAACCAAACAGAAATCTTGGAACTGAAGAATTCAATGAATAAAATAAAGAATATAATTAGGAGTTTCAACAATAGATTAGATCAAGAAGAAGAATTTCTGAACCCAAAGACAGGTCTTTTGAAATAACTCAGTCAGACAGAAAGAAAAAGACAAAAGAATAAAAGCAAATGAAGAACACCTACATAACATATGGAATATCATTAAGTAAACAAATATTCAAACTTTGGGAGTTCCAGAAGAAGAAGAGATGGGAAAAGAGAAGTGATCTTAGTCAAAGTCATAAATTATTTGCTCAACCAATGTCCAGAAGAGTTTTCCCTAGGTTTTCTTCTAATATTTTTATAGTTTTGTGTCTTACATCAAAGTATGTAATCCATCTAGAGTTGATTTTTATATATGCTGAGAGATAGTGGTTCAGTTTCATTCTTCTGCATATAGCAATCCAATTTCTCCAGCACCATTTATTGAAAAGGGTATCCTTGCCCCAATATAGGATCTTCCCAGTATTCTTTGTCAAAGATCAGTTAGCTGTAAATATGTAACTTTACTTCTAGGTTCTCTATTCTATCCTATTGATCAATGTGTCTATTTTTATACCAGTGCTATTCTGTTTTGATTACCGTTGCCTTGTAATATAATTTTAAAGTCAGGTAATGTAATGCCTCCAGTTTTGTTCTTTTTGCTTAGGATTGCTCTGGTTATTTGGGCTCTTTTTGGTTCAACAAATTTTTAAAAATCAAATAATATCAGTGAAATAAAACAAGAATAAAATAAAACTAGACATCAATAATAAGAAAAACTTTGGAAATTGTACAGATATAAAACAATTAAAAATATTCTTCTGAACCTCTAATAGGTCTATGAAGAAATTAAGAAGTAAATTAAGATATGTCTTAAAACAAGTGAAAATAGAAACACAACATTCTGAAGTCTATGGAATACAACAAAAGTGTAAGAGAGAATTTTACAGCAATAAATTCCTACAACAAAAAAGTAGAAATTTCAAATAAACAACATAATGTGCGCTTCAAGGAACTAAACAAGCAAAAACAAAGTCAACATAAAATTAGTAAAAGAAAAGAAATAATAAAGATCAGAGAAGAACTAAATAAAATAGACCAAAAAACATAAAAGAGCAAAATGAAAAATCAGCTTTTGAAAAGATAAACAAGATTGACAAACTATTAGCTAAATTAAGAACAAAAGACAAAAGATCCAAATAATAAAATTTCTCATAAAAAGGGAGACAATATAGCTGATACCACAGAAATACAATGTACCATTAGAAATTGTTAAGAACAACTATATGCCAACAAATTGGAAAACCTAGGGGATAAAATTCCAGGACACATATAACCTACAAAGAGTGAGCCAAGAAGAAATAACCTAAACAGACCAGTTATGAGTAACAAGATTGAATCAGTAACAAAATGTCTACCAACCAACAAAGAAAAACTGAGGACCCGATGGCTTTACTGCTGAATTCTCCTGAACTTTTTTTTTTTTTTGATTGCCTAGGCTAGAGTGCAATGATGCAATCATAGCTCACTGTAACCTCAAACTGCTGGGCTCAAGCAATCCTTTTGCCTTAGCCTCTCAAAAGGTGCATGCCACCATGACCAAACTAAACATTTTAAAAATTTTTTTGTAGAGATAGCATCTCACTAAGTTGCTTAGGCTGGTCTCGAGCTCCTAGCTTCAAGCAATCCTACGGTCTCAGCTTCCCAAAGCACTAGGATTGTAAGTGTGAGCCATTGCACCTGACCCCGAACTTTTAAAGGACTAACACCTTCTTTAAGAGGTGTCATTCTGAAAAGCCAGTACTACACTGATTCCAAAAGTAGACAAAGACACAACAAAAAACTTACAGGCCAATATTCCTGATGAATATAGTTGCAAAAATTCTCAACAAAATACTAGCAAACCTAATCCAACAGCACATCAAAAAGATTACAGACCATGATCAAGTGAAATTTATCTCAGGGATGCAAGGATTTTTCAACGTACACAAATCAGTAAATGTGATATATCACATCAGCTGAATGAAGGACAAAAATCATATAAACATCTCAATAGATGAAAAAAGGCATTTGGTAAAATTCAACATCTCTTTATGATAAAAATTTTCAACTATTAATAGGAGCATATTTTATCACAAAAAAAAGATTGTACTAAAACAAACAAACAAAACACACAGCTAACAATATACTGAATAGGGAAAAGCTGAAATCTTTATTTCTAAGAACCGTGACAAGACAAGGATGCCCACCTTCACCACTCTTATTTAGCATAGTACTTGAAGTACTAGTCAGAGCCATTAGGCAAGAGAAAGAGACAAAGGGCATCTAAATTAGAAAAGAGAAAGCCAAATTCTTCCTGTTTGCAGACGACATGATCTTATACACAGTGAAACCTTAACAATTCACCAAAATACTCTTAGAACTGATAAACGAATTCAGTAAAGTGGCAGGATACAAAATCAACACACAAAAATCAGTAGTATTTCTAAACACCAATGATAAACTGCTTGAAAAGAAATTGAGAAAGTGACCTCATTTACAATAGCTACAAAGAAATAAAATACTTAGGTATAAATTTAACCAAGGAGATGAAATATTTAGGAATAAATTTAACCAAGAACATGAAAGACTTTTACAATAAAAATTATGAAGCACTGATGAAAAAAATTTGAAGACATACAAAAAATGAAAAGATATTCCATGTTCATGGATTAAAAGAATTAATATTGTTAAAATGGCCATACTACCCAACGTAATCTACAGAATCAATGCAATTCTTATCAAAAGACCAATGACATCCTTCACAGAAATGGAAAAAGCAATCCTAAAATTTGTATGGAACCATAAAAGACTAAATAGCCAAAGTGATACTGAACAAAAAGAACAAAGCTGAAGGCATCACACTATCTCACTTCAAGATCTCCTGCAAAGATATAGTGACCAACACAATATTGCATTGGTATAAAAACTGACACACAGACCAATGGAACAGAATAGAGAACCCAGAAATAAATTCATGTATTTACAGGCAATGAATTTTCAACAAAGGCACCAAGAACATTCATTAGGGAAAGAACACCCTCTTCAATAAACGATTTTGAGTAAACTGGATATCCACATGTAGAAGAATGAAACCAGACCCCTATCTTATATCATAGACAAAAATAAACTCAAATCAATTAAAGACTTAAATGTAAGACCCACCAGCAATGTTTGAGAAGTTGTTACTTCACATTTTTTCCTATATTTGTTGTTGTCAGTATCTATAATTTTAGCCATTCTAGACATCATATAGTGATATCTCATTGTGGTTTTTATTTGCATTTCTCTGATAAGTAATGATATTGAAAACTTTTTCATGGGTTTATTGGTCATTGATGTATTTTCGTCTGTGAAGTGTTTGTTCAAATCTTTTGCCCATTTTTATAATTGAATGTTTGTCTTTTTATTATTGAATTATAGACATTCTTTATATGTTTTAGATTAACATCATTGGCAGATATATGTTTTGTGAATATTTCTTCCCACTCTGGCTTACCTATTTATTTCATCATCAGTATCTTTGATAAAGTTTATCTTATCAAACTTTCATTTCCTGGTTATTTCTTTCTGTCTTGTACGATTTGCTTACATCACTAGTCTGTGGGCTCCTATAGTGAATGAGTGTGAATATTTTTTTCTTGGGCCCTTAGCCCCAGCATAGAGCCTGACTTATAATGGCCCAAAAGTGTAGTACTAAATTTGTTGGGAGTAGGAGAGGAGGAAATATGTTTCCTCTTTTTTTGCATAGTATCTTTTTAGGGAATATCTCCCCTCACCATTTAGTCCTTCAGGTTAAGAAAAGGTTTATCTCATTCCAACCCATCCCTAAGGGTGGGCACTACTTGATCCAAAGTAGGCCAATTGAAGCCTTGCTCTGCACTCTTGTAAGAAATATGAGTGTAGAGGTATCATCACTCTCCTTCTACCAAGATTTAGAAGGACATTGTAATGGTAAAGCAATTGCTTGCCATCTTTGCTATCACCCAAACAATCCTACTTGAGGATGAAGTCAATACAGAAGTTAAGAGATGGAAAATGGAGAATAAATGATCCTTGAAGACATAATTGGAATCCCTGGATTCAACTTTTCCTGAATTTTACTTCCCTTTGAAATGCCCAATTATATAAATCAAAGCTTTTCAGTTTATGTATCTGTTTAAGCAAATTTGAGTTATACTTTTATTTTTTGCAACCCAAAAAGTCCTGTCTAGTATACTTCTTAATAATGTATCCTTCCCCTAATTAACATCTAATTCTCCAAATCTCCAGAGGTCTTTTGGAGGTGAAGGAGATGGGGTGGAAAGCAATATTCATAATTATCTGAGAGTGTGTGACCAATATAACAGGAATCCTGGCTTCATACATTATGTAGCATTGTTAAAAATCATAAACTTTTAAATCATGATATAAATTTAAAAACAAAACTAATTATAACATTCAGATCATGGAGAGACCTGCTACTATTATGTCCGAGCATGCTCCTCACTGTCATTTTATTTCTATATATTGTCATCAAGTATATGATTGATTAATGAAAGAAATATGAATCCTTGAAATAAGCAAATCCATTCTTTCTCTTTTAATAGTAGAACACAAGCCAGATGAAATCATTTTTTACAGACTCTGTCTTATAAAATTGACAAAAGTAAAGTTGTTCTGGTTAAAGATGTATATATGTATCTGTGTATGTGTGTATCTTTGTATGTGCGTACATATGTATCTATGTGGTCTGTGTGCCTATGTGTATGTGTGTCTGCATATGATTGTGTATGTTTATACATGTGTGGTATAAATTGAATGAGACTGTTTGTATATTTACATATATGTGTGTATGAGTGTGTGCTTGTGTGTCTATATCTCTATGTGACTGTATTTGCATCTGTGTCTATATCTCTATGTGCTACATTGTGGCTTAATTTGCATTTGTGTGTGTGTATAGTATAAGTATGGGTTTGTGATTGTGTTTGTGTCAGTGTGCTCTGTGTTTCTGTCTACATGTGCATTTGTGCAAATGTGTATGTGCCTGTGTTGTATGTGTATGCCTGTAGGTATATTTGTGTGGTTGTGTATGTGTATGTGTCAATGTATCTGTGGTTGATGGTAGGGAGAAGGGTAAAGCTACACTATCCTATTCTGTACTTGGTGCAAATTAGGAAAAGTTGCCCTCTCTGGTGGGACAGAGCAGCCTCACAGGCACAGGGATTGGCCAGGAGAGTGGGGACTGGATTTCACTCCCCACTGGCACCCTCATCTGGTATTTTAGGGTGGAGAGCAACTTGGTGAGCATGAGGGGTATTTTGGAAGACCTGAAGTCCATTCAGCCTCTTTTCTATTGTGCAGGCCTCTTCCCATAGAACTCAGTCTGAAAACTGATGTTCTCTAATTGTCTCAAAATGCCACGATTCCAGAGGTGTTCATGGCAGAGTTCCTCTCCCTGAAGACCAGGCACTGCAGAGCCTCCAGAGGGCTCCTTCTTTGACTCAGCCTCAGGCCTTCAGCATGCCTTCCCGCAGGTAGACCTTCTCTCATTTCTCTTTTTGGAAAGCTCAAGCCAGAGAGTCCTGCCTTAGTATCCTATGGCCTTAGACTCGCTTCTGCCACCTGTTGCCTTGTTGTGGAAAACACGTGTTGAGGTTTAGGGTTGCATATTGCCATGGCTCATTACATGGTTTGCAGTTTTTAAAGAATGACTCATGACTAAAAGGCTGTGGGGTTGTGATTAGGTGGTGTCAGCAGAGAAAGATATGGATGGTGTGGGACTAGTTTAGATGGAGAGTGAGGTCTTGGAACAGGGAGTGGATAAGCAGTTCAAATGTGGAAGAGAAAACTGGTGCTGCAGGTTGGCTCTAGAAGGATCATTAGGACTTACATTCCTTCGAAGCCTTCATATCCAATATGAGCTGCCCACTTCAGCTTCTCAGCAGAAACTCCCTCTTCAGCATTCTGACTTGCAGTGTCTTGTGATAGATGACCTTGGGCAAGTTGCTCAACCTTTGTAAGCCTCTGTTTCTTCAGTAATAGCCCTATTTACTTATGTGGGTGGTTAGGAGGAACAATGACATAGTCTATGTGACAACCTGGGAGCACAGCACTAAGTGAATATTGTTGCAGTCTTTTCTCCCCTTTCAGTATACCCTCTTCTTCCACCTCCGGGTGCCCATAGCTCTTCATCTGCCCATAGTACAGCGTCCAGCTCTGGCCTAGCACTTGGCAAGTGCTCAGTAGTCAGTAGATATTTACTGAGTGAAGAGTTAAAAGAAGTCAGGCAGGCAAACTGAGGGAAAATAGTAAGTAGTAGGCAAGTAATAAAGTAAGTTGAAACATTTTCCCATCTTTGGAAATGAACTAATAGCATCCTTTGATATGAAAGTTAAATAAACAATGATTTTGTAATTGTAAAATATAGCTGTAGGTGATGACCAGGGTGGGGAGCTCAGTAGGCACTTCTGATTACTGATTTCTTGTTTGTGATCATCTGCCAGGTCTACAGTGGACCATTTCAGTTTTCCCTTTGATATGACAGGGCGAATTTGGAAGAGAGAGTATGTATGCAATGGCACCTGTTCCTGCCAGAGGGTCAAGTTTCAGAGAGGCTTAAAGGAATCTAAATGGTGAAAAGAAGAAAGGAGAAAACAAATCTTATTAGTAATGAGAGATGCAGTAGGCAGGTAAGGGCTGTCATCACCGCAATTATATACCAGGTATTAATCACCTGCTATTATAGAGCACTGTGCTAGTTGCTGAGATTGTGAAGTAGAATTCCAGGTTTTTGCCCTCCAGAGGCTTCCAATCTAGGAAATGGAATTGGTTAGAAGATAAAGAAGTATCAAACACTATCTGTCTGTTCAGTACTGTGACAAATGCTTAAAGGTATTTTGTAAGATATAATCATTCTCCAAGGAGAATCTAAGGTTCAGAGAGATTAAGAAACTTTCTCCAGCTCATCCATCAAACAAGCTGTAGAACTGGGAGAAGGCCCAAGTCTGTCTGGCTCTAATGGCATTGTACTGCCTGTAGGCCTCTGAGTAAGAGCATCCGGGCAAGCGTGTGAAAAAGAGAATTAACTTGACAAGCTATCCTAGGTTCAAAGCAATGTGAGTAATATTTGATGATTGTTGCAGGAATCCTACAAGAAAAGAGATTAATTGAGATAGAAGGAGGAACTTTACAGAGGAGGTACATCCTCAACTAGATGCTGAGGGCAGAATATGAATCCAGTAAGAATGAAGGGAGTGGCATTTTAGGTGGAAGTAGGCATGATATGTGCAAAGGTGGGAAGTGGGAAAATTTTCACCTTCTGGGTTTCTGTTATGCAGCATGGAGTACCAGAGAGAGCACAGCCTGCTCCAAACTTACTAGTAGTGATTCCCCAGCCCAGTCACCCAATTTCCATAAACCTCAGTTTCCCTATCTGTGCAATGGTTGTGATAATAGGCATTTCATAGAGTTGTTGAGACCAGAGACAATGTGCATAATGTTATCTACCTCCTCAAACATCACCACTCTAAATTAAACTTCAATCGAAATCAGCTTCCCTCTCTTATACTTTTCTGTTTTCCTTTCTACTTGCACTTGAATCAATTATATATTTGTGTGTTTATTTCTTTAATGTCTGTTTCCTGACTGTAAGTTCCATGAGGACAAGGAAAATGTCTGTTCATCTCAACACTATCTCTTTAATGCCTAGACCAGCACTCAATAAATCTTTGTTGAATGAATGAATACATAAATGTAGGAATGAATAAATGAATAATAAGATCAATTTCTGTGCTATGATTCTAAGAATCTTAGGGAAAATGTCTCTTTTCTCTGGTAATGGGCAGGTTGCTAATGCAGGAAAAGCTTTCATAGAATGAAGTTAGAGCATTACAGGGCCTCCACAGGTTACCAGAGAAGCACCATGACTTGTCTGTCTACTATACGGCACCATCTCTGAGCAGGAAGGAAATTACACCAACTTTCAGCTCAGCTGGTTCCAGAGTTTCACAACCCAGCTCTGTCTTGCTTACTTCTGACATGCTACTTCACTGGTGTGACCTGCAGTGTGCTTAGTGGATAATGACACTGCCTAATCCCCATGCTGCCCCACAACGACCCTGAGTGATGTCTAGACTTTCCAGTAATCAAGTCTTATAATTCAATGCAATGCAATAACCTTTTATGTATTGTTGGGGAGGAGAACAGGGAATATATAGATGCACTGATCATTACTAGGCATTTGATATATTATCTGTGATAGAGATAAGGGCAGGAAACTAAAGAGTACAGAGGAAGCTACATGGTCCAGCCTGATGTGAAACAATGGATGTATGGTTGGATAACATTTATATATTTTCAAAGTGTGATTATATATTTCATCCCTTCCTGGTCTCCCTGTAGTCATGGGGAATTATAGATAGCATTTGCATTATTTGTTCCTATGATATATAGAGAGAAACTGAGGCAAATGGGGGTGGTCTGGAACATAGATCTGGTTTCAGTGGCTATCTTAGTCTGTTTTGTGCTGATATAACAGAATGCCAGAGGCTGGGTAACTTATAAAGAAAATAAATGTATTTCTCACAGTTCTGAAGGCTGGGGAGTCCAATATCAAGTTACTGGCATCTGGGGAGTGTCTTCTTCTGTGTCACCCCATGGCAGAAACTGAGAGGGTGAGAAAGAGGAGTTGGGAAATCGTGGGAAATCAAACTTGTCCTTTTATAATGAACTCATTCCTGTGACAATGGCATTAATCCATTCATGAGGGGAAAGCCTGCATGGCCTAACCACCTCTCATTAGGCCTCACCCCCCAACACTTTTGCATTGGGGATTCCAGTTTCCAATACATGCTTTCTTGGGGACACATTCAAATCATAGCAATGGCAGATAAGAACTCATGGCCCAGAGCTAATGACCGTCAGTTTAGGGATCTTCTGAACCACACTGTCATTCACCCTTATGTTGGACAGCAGTATGAGCATGCTTGCAATTTCACAATGTCACAGAAGGTGGGGGACCTTCTATAATATGTCCCCTATGCACTTTTGTGATGGAACATCAGAATATAATAAATTAGTGATACAGAAGTGCTGGGAAGTGAAGGATGTGGTCCCTTTAAATGATAGGGAAGGGATCAGGGACATGCTTACGTGTGCCCAAGGACCTAGGTGAGGATAGGCATTTTTGTTTTCCTGCCCAAATATTGCATTTCCCAGGACTACCCTGGCCTGCTACGCCCCCATCCTGTGTCTATAAAAACCACAAGACTGTAGCAGCTAGACACACAGGTGGCTGGACATCGAGGGGAACACATCAGCGGAGGAACACACGGGCAGCTGGATGGTGAGAGAAACACACTGACACCAGCAGGCCACCAACTGGCAGAATGACATGGAGTTTGACTGGGGCAGTCGAAGGAGAGCCTAGGTCGCCAAGCAGCCCGACTCCAGGGGAAAACCATCTCCCTTTTGGCTCCTCCACCTGCTGAGAGCTACTTCCACTCCATAAAATCTTGTAATCATTCTCCAAGCCCATGTGTGATCTGATTCTTCTGGTACAGCAAGGCAAAAACCCCGGCATACAGAAAGCCCTCTGTCCTTGCAATATGGCAGGGGTTTAATTGAGCTAACACAACCACCCATGGACGGCTAAACTAAAAGAGCACCTTGTTACACATGCCGACCGGGGCTTTGACTGTAAACAGTCACCGCAGACACTGCTGTGGGGTCAGAGCTCCACAGCCTGCCTGTCTGTATTCTTCCCTAGAGGTTTGTGCAGCGGGGATTGAAGAAGTGAGTCACAACCCCATTGCATGTCCTGTGAAGGGGACAAGGGAACTTTTCCCATTTCATTAGGAGTTGGCAAACTAAGGCTCATGGGCCACATTGTCCATTGCCTGCTTGTGTAAGTAAAGTTTTATTGAAACATAGTCATACCTACTCATTTACTATTGTCTATGGCTGCTTTTACATTACAAAGTTGAGTAGTTGCAAGGGAGACTGTATTGCCCACAAAGTCTAAAAATATTCACTATCGGTCCTTCACAGAAAAAGTGTGTCACTCCCTGGAATAAATGAATCAAATGGAAGTAAATGGAAAAAAAAAAAAAAAAAAGGATTCATTCATTCATAATAGGCAGTGTATCACAACTGAAAAACATAGTGAAAACTAGGTCAGAATCTCACCTTCGCCACTTGGCTGGAAAACTTTGAACAAATTATTTTTACTCTTTGGGCCTGTTTCTGCATCTATCACCTTGTAAGGTTGCTGTTTGATAATTCTATTATACAATGTAATGTATCTGTTACAGTGTAATATATCTGTTATTAGGTTTGACCCCATACAATAGAAAACACAAAATAAAAGCGTCTTACACAGGACAGCAACTTTTTCTTTCATGTGGAGGTCTGAAGGACAGTGGATGTTGATTAGTCCGGTGCCTCCTGCACTAGGAACTCACGCCTCTTTCACTTTGTTGCTTTGCTGTGTATGGGTTTCGTTCCCGAGGTCCTTTCATGGTTCAACATGGCTGCTGGAGCAAATAAAAAATCAAATACACAAAAGCCTAGAGAAAGAGCCATTCATAGAGGCCAGGTAGCAAATC
The DNA here is from genome assembly GCF_002776525.5 of Piliocolobus tephrosceles. Lineage (NCBI taxonomy): Eukaryota > Metazoa > Chordata > Mammalia > Primates > Cercopithecidae > Piliocolobus > Piliocolobus tephrosceles. The sequence continues at coordinate 162,950,635 of NC_045434.1, read as the reverse complement.
CACTTATTCAAGTCTAGCCAAGATGAGACCCCCTTGCCACAGTGCATGAAACCAGCATATTTCACTTATTCCATTCTTGGGGTATGTTGAAGCAGATCTGGAAGCAATATCTTCTATGTATTAAGCATCTAACACTTTACAAAGCATTTTCATATGTCTTACCACGCTTATTCTTCATAATGCTCTGAAAAGGTCAGATGAATAGATCTTAATATCATTATTCCTATTGAACCCTTGATTCACACAGCTGCTAAGTAACAGATTCCAACGAGTCTACAGCTAGGTCTTTGGATATGTTACTGGTAATGAAAAGGTGAACAATTATGGTGCAAAAGAAAGAAAATGAGCCAAACCAGGATTCCTGGTAGAGCTGCAGTGCAAAGACTGGGGCTAATTGTGTGGTCTCAGCCTCACTGGGCTGTTCTCACCTGTAAGACCAAGATAAGAGCACTCATTTACTTCTGGGATTCTTGTGAAGATAGCAGACAATCTTAGTGCACCTGCCACTTAAGATCAGTTCAGTGAAATTATTACCTTTCACAGGTGTGTCTTTGGAAAATCACTTTCCCTTTCTGGATCTCAGTTTCCTTTTCTAGGAAAACAACATGTTTAGACTCAGCGACTGCTAAACTGTCTCCCAAATCTCGAGCTCCCTCAGTCTGGGATCGTGCCTTCTATGAAAATAGCTCGGCCTGGAGCTCAGGTTGGAATTCTCCCTTTGGTTGCTTCCTAGCTGTGTGTCCTAGTAAGAGCTAAAAATTTCGGATTCCCCACATCTGTAGAACAGGGATACATAACATGTAGATTATTAGAAAGGGAAGGCATGTGAGAATTAAGTGAGGTCGGTGTCCAGTACCCACTAAATGGTAAAACTTCTCAAAGGCAGGGACGCATCTGTTTTGCATATTTACAGAATGTCATACGTTGAAGTACGGGGCTTGGCCACGGGGTTAGAACATTTCTGTAAAGAGTAAGTAAGGAACCAGACACAAAGCAAGAAATCAAGAATTGTAACCATGCAATATTCTTAATATTTCTTACACTCGCCTACAACAGTCCTGGTGTTTAGTAAACTAACACACACACCCATCTGGGGCTGCGGAGAGTCCGCCTAGGTGAGCTCCGCAAGGTGAGTCCCCAGAGCAGGGAACTCGCAGGCTGAGCAGTCGCAGCCTAGCAGGTCCGCGCTCCTCCCGCCCTGCCCAGCTCTGCCGGCGGAGGTGCCGGCCAATCCCACGACCGGTTCAAAGGGCCAATCAGGCCGCGCTTTACAGGGGCCGCGCCGGCGGCGGCGGGGCCGCGCGCGAGGCGGGACTGCAGCCGATCCCGGGACCGCCCTGCCCAGGCGCAGTGGGGCTCGGCGCGGCTACGTGCAGAATCTCTCTAGCTAAAATGTAATTTCAGATTGGACAAGTACTGTAAGTGACCCGCCTCTCAGTCCCACGTGGGCGCCGGGGGCTTTTGCTGGCGCGCAGGCTCTTAGCGCGCACGCCCAGAAAGAGGCTTCTCCAACCCGGCCCGGCCCTTCCCTCCCTTTTCCCGCAGTGGTTTCCTCCTCCTGCCCTTCCTCCTCCTCCCCTTCCTCCTCCTCTGGCCGCTTAGTCTCACACCCGCCGGGCCGTTGCTCCCGAGACGTTGTTGAGTCCCCTGTGTCCTCTTCTGGGTGAGGCGTCCGGCCACTCAAGGGAAGGGAAGGGAAGGGTCGGCCTTGACTGTATCCCCAAGGCTGCCCGTTAGGTGTCTGGAACCCGTGCTGCTTCCTCTCCGATCAGTGCCCCTTTAACTATATTCCGTTCTCTTTCTCTCCTCCGCTTACCCTTGTAGGGCATTTTCCCGGCATTTGAGGAGCCCTTAATTCAAGTCTGGCTACCGAAGGCATTTTTAGGCTAGTGTTGCTTGTAGCTTTAAACGCTTCCAGCACTTGTGATAATGTTTGAGGCACAGCTGAGTTTACATGAGATAATGCTGTTTGTTTACAGTTGTCCTGAGTAGAAAGGCCTAGGGATATCTTTCCATTTTTATCCGTTTCGTTTTTATTTAAAGATTGACAAGGGGCCGGGCGCGGTGGCTCACGCCTGTAATCCCAGCACTTTGGGAGGCCGCGACGGGCGGATCACGAGGTCAGGAGAATCGAGACCATCCTGGCTAACACGGTGAAACCGCGTCTCTACTAAAAATACAAAAAATTAGCTGGGCGTGGTGGTGGGCGCCTTTAGTCCCAGCTACTCGGGAGGCTGAGGCTGGAGAATGGCGTGAACCCAGGAGGCTAATCTTGCAGTGAGCTGAGATCGTGCCACTGCACTCCAGCCTAGGGGACAGAGAGAGACTCCGCCTCAAAAAAAAAAAAAAAAAAAAAAAATTGACAAGGTGCAAAATGGTGAATTTCCCTCATCTTGGGCTGTTTTCCACTAAAGCGCTTGTGTATCTTAACACATTTCTTCTCTGAAGAGTCAGTCATGACATGACCAAAGTCTGAAAAGCAGTTATCCTTTGGTTAAATTTTAAAGTATGAGACCAAGAGGGGTGAGGTGCTTATTCTTTTGAATTGTACATCATAATGAAAGAAGGGAGAGTCTTTTATTTTGTGGCTGTTATTTAAATGGTAGAGTTTTACTTTGTATAGTTTTTGCTTGCTTTTCCTCTTTTTTCTATGATCCACCACGTGTATGCCCTGATTTTTTTCCTTTTTAACTTGCTTGCTGGATTTTCCAGCCAGATGACTGCCGCTTGGTCTTCTGGGAGTCTCCTGTTAATGGGGCCCTCATGCTTGGCTGTTGACCTGATGGCCACTGGCCTGGCTCTTGGAGGATCTCCTAGCGGGAGGCCTAGAGCACTGTTATTAAGGATGATTTGGGGAACAGATCAGAGGGGGTCAGCTGGGCCTGGAGATCGATTTTGAGGGGGAGGGAGGTTGGGAGCCTGCCTGGCTGGATTTGGAAGTCAAAACATGTGTGCTGGGAGAAGGGCATAACCCCAGAGGGTGGAGAGCTGTGTCTTTCTGGATGAAATTAAGAAGTTTACTGGGAGGAGGCTGGGCCTTCCAGGCGGTGTTAGTTTTTGCTGTGGGCCTTGTCTTTTCCTGAAATTTGGTTCCCTTTCCCTAACCTTTCACTTATTAGTTTAAATAGTTCCCTTTACCTAACCTTTCACTTATTGATTTAGATAGTTTAAATCACAGTCAATTACCAGCTGGTTTTTAAAACAATTTGAGGTAATGAATCTTGCCCTTAATCTCCTAGCCAGAGTGGAATCCCCTACCCCCACCCCCAAGGGGATTTGAAATGATTATTTTACCAGAATGTGCTACAGAGATGACTTACTCTCTCACCCGCCCACCTTTTTATAATGGAGGAGAATCAACCCAAGTGGTGTAAGAGATCATCCAAATCAGTTCTTCATGTATTCATTTGTTCACTCATCTTGCCCTCATACTTTGGGCCCAGAATGGTCGTATGAGCAGATGAGTAAGACTTGGTCTCTGCTTTTATGCTTTTAAGCTTTCATCCAGTTTGCTTCCGTCCACTTTGATGAGGGAGATTATGTGATAGTGAGATGAGTACAGTGAAAAGGTATGCAGAAGACTCCCAGGGGTTGAGAGAAGGGCAAATGGCTCAACATGGGGAAGCCAATTGGGGAGGACTTCCCGGAAGGGACTGCTGGAGCTGAGTTCCAAAGCCTTAGTATCAGTGGGCTGGAGAAAGGGTGAGGGATTATATGAACCAGGAACAGCATGTGCAGAACTACAGAAGCATGGCACATGGTTGATTAGTATGGCTGTGCAGGAAAGGCTGAGGTGGAAAGTCACCTGACAGGAGGTTGGGGAGGGTGAAGGCCAGATCAGGAAGGGTCTGGTGAATCATCTTAGGGAGTTTGAAATATATCTCCAGGACAAACAGTGATGCTCTCAGGTTTATGTTATAGAAAATTAATTCTGGCTGCAGTTTGGACAATGAATTGGATTGGTGAAGGCTGGATAGAGGTAATTGTAATATAGGTGAGAGAGGTGTTAGGGTGTATAGTTATGGGAATGGAGAGAGATTAGGAAAATAGAATGGTTAGGAATGTTATAAAGTTTTGGTGCCATAAAAGAAATAGCACTTAAATATCAAATTTTCTTTTTTTCTTCTCAGCAAGGCAATTTACTTCTATAGAAGGGTGTGCCCTCACAGATGGAGCAATGGTGAGCGCACACCTGGACAAGGGAGGGGAAGGGGGTTTTATTCCTAATGCATGTGGCCCCTGCTGCTGTGTTGTTCACCTATTGGCTAGGGTTAGACTGCACAGGCTAAACTAATTACAGTTGGCTAATTTAAAGAGAGTAACGGGGTGACTGCTTTGGCGAGAAAAATGGTTATGGCAGAGCAGGAAATCAGAATGAGTCAGGGTGCAGAATGAGCAGGTAATCGGAATGAGTCAGTGAGTCTGAGTGGAGCAGGTGATCGAAAAAGGTTGCTTTATGAGGAAGTTAAGTTTAAAAGTAGAAAATAATTGAACATACTGACATATTAATTCTTTGAAGAGAAATTTAGAGCTCATATCTAATGGAAATTAATTACTGATTGAGTGTAGGGATAAGAAGGAATGTAGTCATCAGTAGGTGTTCTTGAGTGGGCTATTTTGTAGCAGCTTTAGTGAGGAATAATTGACATCCAATAAACTGTACCTATTGAGAGTGCCTAATTGGAGAAGTTTTGTTATATACATATGCCTATGAAAACCATCATGACCATCAAGAGAACATACCTAATAACCCCAAAGATTGCTTGTACCCTTTTTAATTCCTCTTTGTATACCCTCTAAGGTAAAGTATATCTTAAATCTTTTGTCCATTTTAAAAAATGAGCCTTTTATTTTCTTTTTATTGAGCTTTGAGAATTCTTTATTCTAAGTTCTTTATCATGTGTAACTTGCAAATATTTTATCTTATTTTGATGCTTGTCTCTTAACAGTGTCTTTTGAAATCAGCATTAATTTTGATGAAGTCCAGTTTATGATTTTGGTTAAATAAATGTTGCCAATCTGATTTTTTATGGATCATGGTTTTTGTGTTTTATCTAAGATATCTTTGCTTAACTAAGGTTTCAAATATTCCTCCTATTTTTAAAAGAAGTTTTGTCATTTTTGGTTTTATATTAAATCTGTGATCATTTTAAGATAATTTTTGTATAGGACATGAAATATGGAATAAAGTTTTTTTTGCATATGGCTATCCAGTGGTTCCAGCACCATTTGCTGAAAAGCCTATCTTCGTTGAATTGCCTTTGCACCTTTGTTCAAAAATCAGTTTACCATGTATACACTGGCGCAATTTTGTGTTTTATTTTGTTCAATTGATCTCTTGTCTATTTTAATGCCAATACTACAGTCTTGATAAATATAGCTTTGTAATAAGTACTGAAATCAGCTAGTATAAGTCCTTTAATTTTGTTCTTTTTAAAATTTGTTTTGATTATTCTAGGTTTTATTTCCATATGAATTTTTTAATCACTTTGTCCATTTCGAAATAAAGGCCTATTTAGATCTTAACTGGAATTGTATTGAATGAATACGTTAATTTGGGGGGAGAATTGACATTTGAAATACCAAGTCTTCTGACCCGTGGACACATTATATCTGTTCATTTATTCAAGTCTTCCTTATTTCTCTAGGCAATATTTTGTAGCTCTCAATACATAGGTCTTACACATCTTTGTTGGATTATCTGTAGGTATTTCCTATTTTTTGATGATATTGTAAATGATATTAAAATTTTATGTATTTTAAAAATTTAATTTCCAGTTGTTTTCTTGATACTGGTATATTGATCGTGTATCCTGAAATTTTGCTAACGTGCTTATTATTTCTAAGAGCTTTTTTGTAGATGCCATCAGATTTTCTATTTAGGTGATCCTGTCATCTGTAAATAAAGATAGTTTTACTTCCTTTCCAATGAGGTTGCCTTTTATTTTTCTTGCTGTATTCCACTAGCCAGAACCATTGCTTTACATAGAACTGATGAGAGCTGACATCTTGCCTTCTTCCTGATCTGAGGGAGATCCATTCATTTTTTCATCGTTAAGTATGATGCATGATTCTAGTTGTATGTCTTTTGTAGATATGGTTTATCAGGTTTGGGAAGTTTCATTGTATTCCTACCTTACTGAGAATTTTTTTAAAGGAATAATGGATGTTGTAATTTTGTTGTTTTTCCTATGACTGTTGTGATCATTTTTTTTTTTTTGAAACGGAGTTTCACTCTTGTTGCCCAGGATGAAGTGCAATGAATGGCGTGATCTCAGCTCACTGTAACCTCCATTTCCTGGGTTCAAGTGATTCTTTTGCCTCAGCTTCCCGCGCAGCTGGGATTATAAGCATGAGCCACCACACCCAGCCAATTTTTTTATTTTTTCAGTAGAAATGGGTTTCTTTATGTTGGTCAGGCTGGTCTTGAACCCCTGACCTTAGGTCATCTGCTTGCCTCGGCCTCCCAAAGTGCTGGGATTACAGGCATGAGCCACTGCGCACGGCTGATCATTCGTATTTTTAAAAAAGATTCTTAATGTGTTGAATTACATTTATTGATTTTTTTTTTTTTTTCCCAGTGTTAAATCTTGTGTTCAACCCTATTTATCAGGTCACGGCATATTATCCTTTTTTTATATTGTTGAATTTTATTAGCTGAAGTTTGAAGAATTTTTGTATCCGTCCTTATGATGCATATTGATCTACAGTTTTCTTATATCATCTAAATACCCGATCTCTCAGTAAATCTGGCCTCATAGAATGAATTAGGAAGTATTTCTTCCATTTTGATTTTTTCTGAAAGAGATTATGTAGAATTGGTATTTTTGTTTCTTAAATGTTATTGCAACACTATTCACAATAGCAAAGACATGGAATCAATGTAAATACCCATCAGTGGTAGACTGGATAAAGAAAATGTGGAACATATACACCATGGGATACTATCCAGCCACAAAAAGAACAAGATCATGTCTTTTACAGCAGCATGTATGGAGCGAGCTAGAGAACATTATCCTGAGCCAGCTAACATAGAAACAGAAAACCAAAAATACTGCATGTTCTTACAAGTGAGAGCTAAACAATGAAAACAAATGGACACAAAGAGGGGAACAACAGACACTGAGATCTACTTGAGGGTTGGGGGTAGGAGGAAGGAGGATTAGAAAAAATAATTTGTTAATATAAAAAATGCAAATCTAAAGCATTTAAATAAACTTTATTCAGTTTATTGAAAGTTTAACCGAATCTTATAAACAAGTTTTAAAAAATCCATTCACAATTCCAAAAAAAACCCACAAAACCCTGTTTAGTAGGTTTCACTAGTGAAGCCATCAGAGCATGGAGTTGTTCTTTTGGGGGCAGGAGGCTAAATACAAAGTTGTTTGATTACATAGATATAGGACTGTTCAGGTTATCCATTTCCTTTTCCTCCCAGCTTTATTGATGTATGATTGACGAGTAAAAATTGTACATACTCAAGATGTGCAATGCAATTTGATATACATTATGAAATGATTACCACAGTCAAGCTAAATATATCCATCACCTCATGTAGTTAGTCTTTTTTTGTGTGGTGAGAACACTTAGGATTTACTCTCTTAGCACATTTAAAGTATACAGTGAATTATCAACTGTAATCGCTATGTTGTACATTAGATCTCCAGAAATTTTTCTAATAACTGAAAGTTTGTATTCTTTGATGAACATCTCCCCATTTCCTCAATCCCTGGTAACTGCCATTCTCCTCTCTGTTTTTATGAGTTGACTTTTTTAGATTCTACATATAAGGGATATCATGCAGCGTTTCTTTCTGTTCTTGGCTTATTTCACTTAGGATGTTGTACTCCAAGTTCATCCGTGTTTTGGCAAACAGCAGGAATCTTTTTTGAGGCAGAATAATATTCCATTGCATATATATGTATGACATTTTCATTATTCATTCACCCATCTATGGACATTAAAGTTGTTTTCATATCTTAGTTATTGTGAGTAATGCTGCAATGAACATGGGAGTACAGCTATAACACCAAGTAGTGATTTTTCTTTGGGATATATATCCAGAAGTAAGATTACTGTATCATATGGTAGTTCTATTTTTATTATTTTGAGGAACTCTGTACTGTTTGCCATAATGGCTGCACCAATTTACATTCCCACCAACAGTGTACAACAATTCCCTTTTCTCCATATTCTCATCAATACTTATTCTTTGACTTTTGATAATAGCTATCATAATAGGTGTGAAGTGATTTCTCATTGTGCTTTTGATTTACACTTAGTCATGGGTGAGCATGTTTTTATGTACCTATTAGGCATTTGTATGTCATCTTTGGGAAGATGTCTATTCAAGTTCTTTGCCCATTAAAAGAAATCAAGTTACTTATTTTGAGTTGTATACATTTTTAAAAATATATTTTGGATTTTAAGCCCTTATTGGGATATATGATTTGTAAATATTTTCTCTTTTAGAGGGTGCTTTTTCATGTTCTCGATTGTTTCCTTTACTGTGCAGAAACTTTGATGTAGCCTCACTTGTTTATTTTTGCTTTTATTGCCCATGGTTTTGATGTCATATCCAAAAAATCATTGCCAAGATCAATGTGGAGGAGTTTTTTGTCTATTTTCTTCTATGAGTTTTAAGGTTTCAGGTCTTAGGTTTACATCTGTAATCCATTTTGAGTTGATTTTTGTGTATAGTATAAGGGTTCAATTTCATTCTTTCACATGTGACTATCCAGTTTTTCCAACACCATTTATTGAAGAGACTTCCCTTTCCCCATTGTGTATTTTTGTTGCTTTTGTCAAAGAGTAGTTGATTGTATATGAGTAGTTTATTTCTGGGTTTTCTATTGGTTCCATTAGTGTATATGTCTCTTTTTATTCCAGTGCCATATTGTTATGATTATTATGACTTTGTAATATAATTTGAAATTGGAAAGTGTGATGTCTTCAGCTTTGTTCTTCATTCCCAAGATTGCTTTAGCTATTTGGAGTTTTTTATGGTTCCATATGAATTTTAGGATTGTTTTTCTCTATTTTTTTTGACAAATGCCAGTGGTATTTTGATAGGAATTACTTTGAATCTGCAGATCACTTTGGGTAGTATGGTTATTTTAGCAATATTATTTCTACCAATCCATGAACATGGATTTCTTTCCGTTTATTTGTGTCTTCTTCAGTTTCTTTCATCATAGGTTTATAGTTTTCAATAGACAGATCTTTCACCTCCTTGGTAAGTTTTTTCCTATTTTTTCCTTTTCGATGCCCTTCTAAGTGGGATTGTTAGTTTCTTTTTGGCATAGTTCATTGTTAGTGAATAGAAATGCAGCTGATTTTTGTACGTTGATTTTGTATTCTGCAGCTTCATCGAATTAATTTATTCCAGCAGGTTTTTTTTGAGTCTTTGGGTGGTTTTCTACATATAACATCATGTCATCTGTAAACAGACAATTTTATGCCTTCCTTTCCAGTTTGGATGCCTTTCATTTATTTTTCTTGTGTAGTTGCTCTAGCTAGGACTTCCAATACTGTGCTGAATAATAGTGGTAAGAGTGGGCATTCTCTCTTGTTCCTGATCTTAAAGGAAAAGCTTTCAGCTTTTTAATGTTGAGTATCATATTGGCTTTGGGCTTGTCATATATGGTCTGTATAATGTGAGGTGGATTCCTTCTATATCTAATTTGTTGATAGTTTTTATTGTGAAAGTATGTTGAATTTTGTCAAATGTTTTTGCAGAATCTATTGAGATATAGCATTTTTATCCTTTGTTCTGTGAGTGTAGTGTATCACATTTATTGATTTCCATATGTTGAGTCATCCTTGCATTACAAGGATAGTTACTTACTTGATTATGGTGAATGATCTTTTTAATGTGCTGTTGAATTTGGTTTGCTAGTATTTTATTGGGGATTTTTGCATCTGTGTTCATTGTGGATATTGGCCTGTAATTATCTTTTCTCATAATGTCTTTGTCTAGCTTTAGTTTAAGGGTAATGGTAATGCTGGCCTCATAAAATGAGTTTGGAAGTATTCCTTCCTCTTTAATTTTTTGTAAGAGTTCAAGAAGACTTGTATTAATTCTTTAAATGTTTGGTAGAATTTATACTCTACCCAATTCCCTGTGAGTTATGGGGCTTTCTACTCTGGCTGTTAGGAATAGAACTCTTCCTGACCTTATGTGAAGCCCACTGATTTGTTCACTCTAATCCTTTTTGGTGCTTCTGCCTCAGATTGTTTTCACATATGGATGCATTAGTATGGATGATTAGTACTCTCCTGAATGCTTGGGGAGTACCTTTGCAATTCTCTGGAATTCTTCTCTGCAGCTCTCTCCTCTCTTGCCCAAGATTCTAGCCTTTTTGTTCGCCACAGACTTTCAGCGCTGTCTCCTCAACTCAGGGAGACTGCTGGGCTTGGCCTGTGTTTGTCCTTCTTGTGCCACCATCTGCAGACATTTCCCAGGCATTAAACTTGAACCATTGAAGGACTTATTTCATTTTTTCCCATCTCTGTGTTATTACTCTGTTGCCTCATGTCCAGTGTCTTGAGAATCTTCATTTTCTATTTTTTCCCCCATTGTTTTAAGCTGGGAGGTAAATATGATTCCTGTTACTGCATCTTGGCTGAAATTGGAAGCATTCAACTAGAATTTTTGAGGAAAATGTAAAGAAAGGACTATTTAAAGATATGAGGAAGGGATTTTTGAGGTACTCGGGTACCAGTAATAAAGGGGAACTTTTACCACTTCAGGGTGCTAAGAGCATGGTGAAGGAAGTATATCAGAGGGAAAAACATAAGATATACCTAAATTAGGATAATTTTCAATAAAAGAACTATTGAGTAAAGTGAGGGCAGCCTGAATGCCTGAACAAGAAGACTGTTACATCCTTAGACCCAAAAGGGTGAGGGAAGGACTGGTTACCAGAACCCAAAAGGAGAAATCGTGTGGAGAAGGCTGCCTGGAGAGTTATTTTGGCCCAAGAGAAGCAGCTGGCCCGGGCCAACTCTATGGGAAAGGAGGCCTGACCTTACTCTCCTCCTTCCTTTGAGGCTTCAGCTAGAGCTCTCCATTGCTCAAACCCAACTAAAAGACAGAGGATTAGAGAGTCTTGGAGATCCAGACTATTGTCCCCAGGACAGATAGCGGGGAGAGAAGCTGGAGAATGGATATGTAGTTGGGGAGGAATATACAGTGACGTGTATAGAGTGGGCTTAGGAAGGATAGGAAAACCAAATAAAAATTGTTCAGGCTAAATATATTACCAGTCCCTTAACCATCTAGATTTGGGGCTGAGCTACACTGAAATCCTTTGCAGACTAGGCTGGAGAGCTGAGTAGCTTGGATTCTGCTGAACAGGCTATGGGAGAGAGATTAAGAAAGGACTCGGTTACTGACTGGATATTGCAAGACAAAAATTGAGAAGAAGACAAAAGTCTTTAAAATGAAGAATGAGGCCAAGCCTGGTGGCTCATGCCTGTAATCTCAGAACTTTGGGAGGCCAAGGTGGAAGGATAGCTTGAGCCCAGGAATTCGAGACGAGCCTGGTCAACATGGCAAAACCCCGTTTCTATAAAAAATTTAAAATTATTGTGTCATGATGGTGCATACCTGTACTCCCAGCTACCCGTGAGGCTGAGGTGGGAGAATCGCTTGATCCCAGGAGGCTGAGGCTACAGTGAGCTATATAATTGCATCACTGCACTCCAGCCTGGGTGGTAGAGTGAGACCCTGTCTCAAAAGTAAATAAATAAATAAATAAATAAATAAATAAATAAAGAGTGACTTAGATCAAACTCAATCTAGTTAACCAAATGTTGGGATTGAAGAATTATGTAGCAGCTTTGACATTTGAATAAGGCTATTTTCAGTATCTTTTAAAAACTGTCATGTAACATAGTAGAAAGAACATAGGGTTGAAATCCTTCTCTGTTATTCACTGACTCTTTGACCCTGGCAGGTGACCTAACTGCTCAGAACCTTGGTTTCCCATCTAAAAGTTGCAGAAAAGATTAGCAAGGCCATCTAATAAGTCACTGGCATCACATCTTGCACAGAGTAAATGTTCATAAGAAATTTATTGATGTAAGATGAGGGTTGGCTCAAAATATAAGTATGTCTAAGAAACATTTGGATTCATGTGAAGGTACATATTGATAAAACACAAATAACACTAATTCTAGTGAACCCTTAAGGGAAGAATAGTGTATTTGACAAGGATTACCTCAGAGTTCCCCTTCAAAGACAGTTTGTGAAGATGCCCCAGCTCCCTTTGCCTTCTCCCTTAAAGAGCAGATTATTTTTTATGTTAGTGTCATAGATAGTTTGTTACTATCAAGAACAACTTATCCTTGTCAGAGTTTGGATGCTGGGCTGGATGGGCCAGTGATATGTCCCAGCATGTGTTGTATCCAGGGGGCCTCCAGAAAGGTAGAGGGAAAAGGAAGACTTGCCATGTGCTTACCATGTGCAGCTAGCCCAGCTTATCTCATCTCCATGCAGTGTCATGTGGAAACATGGGTAACTGAAGATCATTCTAATTAAATATGGTTAGTGCCTTTTAATGCTGCTGCTTCTCTTTTTCTTTTATTTCTCTTAATGCTGCTGCTTCTCTTTTCTGCATGTCATGGCGGAAAGTTACAGGAACTGCAAATGTATAGCATGGAGAAAAGAAGACCCTATAGGAGGTCATGAGAGTCATCTTAAAACATTTGAAAGGGTAGCCCATGTATAAGGGTGAAAAAGGCAGTTTGGATGATCCTTTGGGATAAAAATTAGGACTAGAGGGTAGAAGCTATACAAAGCACAGTTCAGCTCAATACAGAGAAGGTCTTCCTTCCTACTCCTGTAATGGCTGCTCATTGAGAACATTCCGACAGCCCAGAGAGGGAAAGGTAAATGGCCTCGAAACCTCCACTGTATTTCTTTTTGCTGGATGTCATTGCAGTAAGCAGGTTTTGTGTGTCTTTCCTGAAATCTTTTATGATAGGTCTTTATACAGTACAGTGGTTCTCAAACTCTAGCATCCATCAGGATCACCTGGAGGCCTTTTTAAAGCACAGACTGCTGAAGCCCACTGCAGTGTTTCTGAGTCATTGGAGCTGGAAGGGGGCCTGACTTTGAATTTCTACCAAGTTCCCTGGTGATACTAATGCTGCTGCTCTTCTAGAGACCACCAATGGCCCTGTTAAAATTTGAGAAAATAAAACTTTGAGAACCACTGTATTGCATGAAGAAAATAGAGCTTTTGCTCTATTCTTTTTTAAAAAATAATACCAGTGGGGTCATACTGTACCATCTAAGAACTTGCTTTTTTAGTTAGTAATATATAATTAGCAGCTTTCTTTTTTTCTCATGCTTTTTAACAACCACTGATGTATCAATTTTGGAAAGTCCCCTATTAATAATCATTTAATTTCCTTCTAGGGTGTTCGTGGATATGTTCTTGCATTTACATAAAAAGGTTGTGGTGGATGTTTTTGTGTATCTTTTTGGTGAGCCAGTGCATAAATTCTTAGATGATAAATTCTTAGAAGTTAAACTGTTGGGTAAAAGACTTGATTTTAAAAGTGGACAGATAATACTAAATTATTCTATCAGAGGTGGAATCACTTTTCTACGAAAAGTGTATGAAACTGCCTGTTTCTCCACACTTTTGCCAAGTGGATATTATCAAAATTTTCAATTTCCTATTTGTTAGATGTAAAATTAGATCTTAGTGTTGTTTTGATTTATATTCCTACACTGTTTGTGAGTTGAAAGATTCCTATGTATTTATTTTTCTGTGAACTGTAAGTTTGTATTCTTTGCATTATAGGTAGAGGGAACAGTATGAATAAAAGCACCAAGCCTTCCTTCGAATAGTTTCTAGTAGTTTTGTAGCACTGATGTATGAAGGTTGAGGTTAGGGAGAGAGGCCGGGAGCTAAGGTAAGAGAGGCAGGCAGGGCCCTGAGCTTAGAGGTCCTTGTGGGGCAAATAAAGATACTGGGCTTTATTTCGGGCAGAAGAAGCATTGGTGCTGTTTAAGCTTGTACTTTAGCTAGTGGTACTTTTGACAGAGACATGTTTGTGGAATGGTCAAGTCTAATGTTTAATCTTCAAATAATTCATTCTTTAGGCCTTTCATCTTTGGCCTTAAAGCTACAAGACCAGGGCCAAGCATGGTGACTCATGTCTGTAATCCCAGCACTTTGGAAGGCCACGATGGGCAGATCACTTAAGGCCAGGAGTTCGAGACCATTCTGGGCAACATGGCAAAACCCTGTCTCTACTAAAAATACAAAAACAAATTAGCTGGGTGTGGTGGTATGTGCCTGCAATCCCAGCTAATTGGGAGTCTGAGGCAAGAGAATTGCTTGAAACCCGAGAGGCAGAGGCTACAGTGAGTGGAGCTTGCACTACTGCACTCCAGCATGGGTGACAGTGTGAGAAAAAAAAAAAAGCTACCAGACCAGTCTTCATAAACAGGTAAACGTAAGAAGGGGCCAAAGACTTCATCCCATCTGTGGCTTGGCATTGTCTCTGAGGAGGAAATTTTGCATGATCACAAGGAGAATGGATTTTGTTGCTTTACCTGATACTGTCCTCAGTTCCTCTTGAATTTGCTGAGATCTTACAGCAGTCAGTAACATTGGTGGGTTCTTTTGTTGTTTTAATTTGAGTGACTTTCTGGGAAAAACTGTGGATTTCGGCCAATATGCTAATGATAATAGCATTGCTTTGAGAGTCTGGTTCTGTAGAAAATCATTTCATAGTTAATTATGTCAGCAAATCAACAGAAACCTCTTGAAGAAGAAAGCAATGAGGGGAGAAACTGTATGTATATGTTTAAATTATTCAGAACTCAAAGAGAGGTCAGGAATTCACATTTCAAAAGGAAGAATCTATGTAAGAAGAAATCACTAAATTTGCGTATCATTTCCCCATTATGGGCATTATGGGCCTAGTTTTGTAATTGGCATATTAGGGATTAAAATGAAATAATTCTGCATTTAGAATTAGGAAATGAGTCCCCCCCACCTCCCCACCGCTATCTCCCTTTCTGTCTCCAGGGTCCTGGCACAGGAATAAGACACTATCACATTTAAATGTCTGCATTTAGGGAACTTGGGGTGTCCATTGGGTTTGTAGAAGATGGACTGACTCTGTTGATCCACTTGTTGGGTGGACCCTCTCTCCATCGTCCTTCTCTCCTCAGTGTGTGTTCCTATTTAAATGGGGTCCCCTTGCTTGGGAGGGAGACTGCTCCAAAGAGGAGCATGGTGCTTCAGCCACAAGCCACGTAGAAGGCTTGCTCATAATGCTGCTAGAACTCTGCAGAGGAAGAAAATTTTTTTATAGTCTTTTTATTTTAAAAGATGTTTGACTATTTTATATATTCATAATCCTCTTCTCCACAACCCAGTAATTCCACTGACTACTACATTACAATGCATTGTACTCATACAAGGAAGGTAGGGGGCAGAGCATTTTCAGTTAATATCTAATGTTTTCCGCAGTAGGATTTATCGTGACATCAGGTAGTCTGTATTAACTGGATCATGGAGAAGACATTTCTAATGATCATCTGAGAAGGCTTTACAGGATAAACAGATTTGAAACTTCATTCTGTGTATGCCCAGGACACAGACAGCTTGGTTAGTGTGGAAAGCCAAGTCATTTCAGGGATGGTAGAAAGAGTTCAGCTCTGGCTGATAACAAACCTGAACTTTTTTTTTTTTTTTTTTAAAGATTCTTGTTTTTTCAATATTGTACTTTAAGTTCCAGGATACATGTGCAGAACCTGCAGGTTTGTTACATAGGTATACATGTGCCATAGTGATTTGCTGTACCTATTGACCGGTCCTCTAAGTTCCCTCCCCTCATCCCCCCACCCCCAAAAGGCCCTATTGTGTGTTGTTCCCCACCCTGTGTCCATGTGATCTCATTGTTCAGCTCTCACTTATGAGTGAGAACATGCAGTGTTTGGTTTTCTGTTCCTGTGTTACTTTGCTGAGGATGATGGCTTCCAGCTTCATTCATGTCCCTGTGAAGGACATGATCTCATTCCTTTTTGTGGCTGCATAGTATTCCATGGTATATATGTACCACATTTTCTTTATCCAGTCTATCATTGATAGGTATTTGTTTTGGTTCTATGACTTTGCTATTGTAAACAGTTCTGCAATAAACATACATGTGCATGTGTCTTTATAGTAGAATAATTTATATTCTTTTGGGTATATACCCAGTAATGGGATTGTTGGGTCAAGTGGTATTTCTGGTTTCAGATCCTTGAGGAATCGCCATACTGTCTTCCACAATGGTTGAACTAATTCGTATTCCCACTAACAGTGTAAAAGCATTCCTGTTTCTCCACAGCCTCACCAGCATCTATTGTTTCTTGACTTTTTAATAATCACCACTCTGACTGGCATGAGATAGTATCTCATCGTGTTTTTGATTTGCATTTCTCTAATCATCAGTGATGTTGAGCTTTTAAAAATATGTTCGTTGGCTGCATAAATGGTCTTCTTTTGAGAAGTGTCTGTTTATATCCTTTGCCCACTTTTTGATGGGATTGTTTGTTTTTGTCTTGCAAATTTGTTTAAGTTCCTTGTGACTTCTGGATATTAGTTCTTTGTCAGATGGGTAGATTGCAAAAATTTTCTCCTGTTCTGTAGGTTGCCTGTTCACTCTGCTGATAGTTTCTTTTGCTCTGCAGAAACTCTTTAGTTTAATTAGATCCCATCTGTCAATTTTGGCATTTTTTGCAATTGCTTTTGGCAAACCTGAAATTTAATATGGCTTTGTCCCTCTATGGGCTTTGTGACCATCAACAGGAATTGACTCTTTTAGCATTTCAGTTTCCTCATGTAGATGGGAGAAACAACATATATTTTGGTAGGTGTTATAAATGTGGGTTCTCCTCTCCTTTTCTCTGTAAAGGGAATGGCTTGGTACAGCAACACAGGAAGGCATTATAAAGAAGTAAATGTGCTTTATTGGAACACAAGGTTGAACAGAACCCTTGGGAGGGAGTAAGCAGGGTTTTATGAAAGATGGTATGGGAGATCTGAAGTTTCATTTCTTTAAGGGGATGTTTGTTGGTGGAGTTTGGGGACGTCATTTGATGAGTCAGATTTTTCACCCATGATATCTTTAGGACTTGTTCTGTGCATTTGGCTTCAGCCAAGTTTGGATTTTACGTTTCCCTTGTGACTGCTGTTGGGCATTACCTGTGTGACTCTTGGAAGGTGATGGTTTCTGGCCACCATTGAAGACGGTTCACCATCCAAAACTGGCTCAGTTTGGATTCTTGTGGCTGCCACATTGTGAGGCATACATGGGGATTTGGTAGGTTCTGTCTTTTCTGCCTTTTGGAATCCAACTTTAAATTTAAAAAGATAGCCAACTTTTCTACTGTCTTTCTGATTTGATACCATGTCCCTCTTCCAATCACCTCTTGTTAGTCTTTAAAAATGGGCTCAGTAAAGAGCATAAGGATTCCCAAAACCCTGAAAAATACTGAGTTTCTGACCTCGTTGGTCAGAACTGTTGGAACAGTAATGAAAGCAGTAAACTGGTACCTCCATTAACTCACTAACTTCTCTTCATTCTACGGAAAAAGGTGGAGTTGGTATGGGATGCCTCATTCCTAAAGTATGGATGAACAGAATTCTGGTGGCAGCATGAAGCCACTTTACCACTATATGCAGTTTTACTAGGTGCATTAGGTTTTGCTTGAGGTATATAAATGAGGAATAACTTGAGTCATCACCATTTGATTTTCAAAATTCAGGTCTTTACATTAATCTTAGTATATTCAGGCTGCTACGAAAAAATACCACAAAAGTAGTGGCTAATTTGCAACATTTATTACAGTTCTGGAGACTGGGAAGTTTAAGATCAAGGCAGCGGCAGATTTGGTATCTGGTGAGGACTGTCTTCTGGGTTGCAGACTGCTGACTTGTTGCTGTGTCCTCACACGGTAGAAGGGGCAAGAGTCTTCCTTGGGCCTCTTTTATGAGGACACTAATCCTGTTCATGAGGGTTCCTTTCTCATGACCTCATCGTCTCCCAAAGGTCTCACTTTTTAATACCATCACCTTAGGGGTTAGGTTTCAACACATACATTTTTGAAGGACACAAGCATTCAGACAGTAACATTAGACTGTCAGTTTGTTAAAATTAGAGATAATGTATTTTTCAGCCTCTTATTCCTAGCATCCTGGCATAATGAAAGCACTTAATATTTGTTTGTTTGCTGGAAATCAAGCTTGTTAGATGTGGCGAGAATGACTAGGTATAGATAACACATATTAAAAGATGTGGGTGTCAGCAATTGCAAAAATGTGAAAACAACCCAAATGCCCATCAATCAATGAGTAAAGAAACTATGATACACACACACACACACACACACACACACACACACACACACACATGATGGAATACTACTCAGCCATAAAAAGGAATGAATTAATGGCATTCTCAGCAACCTGGATAGGATTGGAGACTATTATTCTAAGTGAAGTAACTTAGGAATGGAAAACCAAACATTGTATGTTCACACTCATAAGTGGGAGCTAAGCTATGAGGATGCAAAGGCGTAAAAATGACACAATGGACACTGGGGACTCAGTGGGAAAGAGTAGGAAGGAAGTGAGGGATAAAAGACTACAAAGTTCATTTTATACTGCTTGGGTGAGGAGTGCACCCAGATCTCACATATCACCACTAAAGAACTTACTCTTGTAACCAAACACCACTTGTTCCCCAAAAACCTATGGAAAAAAAAATACATATATATATATATATTTTTTTGAGACGAAGTCTTGCTCTGTTGCTCAGGCTGGAGTGCAGTGGCGCACTCTCGGCTCACTGCAAGCTCCACCTCCTGGGTTCATGCCATTCTCCTGCCTCAGCCTCCTGAGTAGCTGGGACTACGGGTGCCCGCCACCGCGCCCAGCTAATTTTTTGTATTTTTGGTAGAGACAGGGTTTCACCATGTTAGCCAGGACTGTCTCGATCTCCTGACCTCATGATCCGCCCGCCTCGGCCTCCGAAAGTGCTGGGATTACAGGCGTGAGCCACCGCATCCAGCCTAATAAAACGTTATTTCAAAAAGATGTGGTTTTCAGGAGGTCATTCAGTGTTGGAAGTGAAGGTTGATTTGAGGCTCACACTTTGAGTAAGAAGGCTGTAGAGTGTCTTTGGTGATGCTTTACTATTACGCCCAAATTTTCCTTCTGTGCCTCCCAGTACCATTGATTCTTGTTATAAAGGAATTGCCTTTTAAAGGGCTCTCTGTGCTCATTATTTCCTTTAATCTTCACAACAACCCCTTGGAGTAGTTGTATAGAATTCATGAGTCTTATACCTGTGAAGAGAGACATCAGTGAAGAGACTTGCCCCAAGTGAGTCAGTGGTAGACATAGATGGGACAAGCATCAGGTTTCCTATTCTGAATTGAATATGGTGACCCTGATATTGAAGATTTCTTTTTTAGTGTTGTGGAGAAGAATTGCCTTCATTTCTCCCAAATGCAGTGACTATTTGTTATTCCATTCATCAGCTCCTTATTGAGTACCTACTACATACTGAATTTATTTGTGTATGTACGCACTGGGGATACAGAGGTGGATAAGATAGACCCAGCTTATGTCCTCAGTTGTCAAGACACAGTCTTGCATTGCTTAGTAGGATGACTTCTGCACTCCTTGTTGGAGCTTCTTTTGAGAACTTCTGGGCCCAGAGACTATGTGTGTGATGTTGTTTTCTCATGTTCTATGATGTCTGGGATCTTCAGAGCCTGTTAGCCAGCTGGCTCCAGGATCCTACATGTCATGGGTCCCACATGTGAACCTCTTCGTGCTGGGGGTCTTGAGGTCTTTCCAGTTGGTGACAGGAAACATTCCAGGTGTGAGTGGCTGACCCTCAGAATAGAGAAAGGGTTTGTTGGTTTGTGTTTTGTTTATTTGGATTTACATCTGGGTCTCTTAGAACTGACATTTTCATAATCTGTTCCTTCTCTGCGTTATGTTAATAGACTTTTCTGGGGCAGGAAGAATTTAGTAGATGTCATTTGTTAGCCAAGGTATATGTCTGCTTTTTTTTTTCTTCTTCCCTCCTCCCATCAATCAAGGGATTTCTTAGTTTCTTATCTGTGAATCACTCAGGCTTCCCCTTACTGCCAGTTCAGTTTCCTCCTTGCCCATCCTCCCTTCTCTTTTCTTCTCTCCTTCCCTCATTTCCCTTATTTCCCTATTCCCACCACACTTTCCTTTCCCCTTCTTCCTTTTCCTCAGATTCTTTTGAAGTTTATTTGATCTGCAACAAGCCAGGTCCTTTTTAAGGTAGTGTTAGACATCAGTGATGAATGAAAGGTTGTTGTGCTCTTCTAGGAGCTAGATAAGGGCCTGGTTCAGCTTCTTAGTATTCAGGGAATGGATTCCCTGCTTACTCCCTTCCTTCCTTCGGATGCCACAAAATGAGCACTTGACTGAAAATATGCTTATACTCCTTTTTACAGACTACGCCAAGCCACAGGTATGTCTAGATGAAAAATGTGTTGGGCCATCGCTACAGACTCTAAAAGTTTGGGGAACCATGGAAGTGTTTGGGTTTCTTTTGAGCCAGTCTTGGCAACCTTAAAACTTTTAGAAATGGCTCCCCTTAGAGTGAAAGGCTGAAAAAGAACCGAAGAGGAGGCCCTAAGAAATTTTCATGTTTAGAGGTAAAGTTTTGGTTGGCAACCTGTTCTTTTTCTTCCTGGGTATTGTTGGTAGAGCCCAGAGAACCAACATTTTTGCCAGATCATCTCTTTCCTTCGCATTTCCAATTTTCCCACTGTCTTAAGAGAATTGTTGAAAGTGGTATTCAGTCCTTTCTGTTAAGAAGACTGAGGTGGGCAAGCTAAACTCATTGTTCATGTTTTTCCTTCCCAATCTTAGCAAATCCCTCATTGCAGTATAACTAACTAAATAAATTGCACAGGACTTGTGTACATCAACTCCCAGCAAAGTCCAAAGATCAAAGTTGAAAGAGGATACTGAATTCGTTCCCAGATTTCTGGGACACTGCTTCTGTGGACTGTCACCAAATAGATCCTGGAGGAGTGGCCCCTTAAGAAATAGGGTAAGCTGGACTCGGGAAGGGGAACATCACACACTGGGGCCTATCATGGGGAGGGGGGAGGGGGGAGGGATTGCATTGGGGAGTTATACCTGATATAAATGATGAATTGATGGGTGCTGACGAGTTGATGGGTGCAGCACACCAACATGGCACATGTATACATATGTAACCTGCACGTTATGCACATGTACCCTAGAACTTAAAGTATAATAAAAAAATAAATAAAAAAAAAAAAAAAGAAAAAGAAATAGGGTAAGCTCATTCACTCCTGGGAGATTGTCATCCTAGGCAGCAATCTTAATGCTGTAGATGCTTCAGAGGGAAAGAAGGAGGAAAGTATAAAAGAACAATCCCCACATGATCGGTTTTTGGCTGAATATTTGTAGCTTGTACCCCCTTCTTAGGATTGCTAAAATCCGTTTGCAAAGGACAGCCCTCTATTTCCAGGTCCCCTTTTCCTTTTTTCACACTGCATTTGAGCAGTTTGCACGTTTGTTGAAGAATCAGCCACAAAGTCTGTGGTTTCCTGTGGCACATTTCTAACGATATTTATACAGGCTATTATTTAATGAACTGTATAAATATTTATACAGAACAGTCTTTTGATCATAAATAGGGGCTAAAAGTCAGTCCTGTCCATGCTGGGGACTTGGACAGGAGGCTGTTTCTGTGCTTTGAAATGTCTTGTAGACTGAGAAGTTTAGATATGTCCCAGGACTTGCGCGCAGCACAGCTTGAATTTCTGTTATTTTTCTTTCTCTTGGCTGTCCACAGTCCATGCCCTCATTTCGTTCCGCCTGACCACCCTCCCCATATCCCTAACAGCTGTTTTTCTTTTCAGAGTATTTATCTTTGCCTAAAAAGAATGAAATGAAACCCCAGTTCCGACTCTCACCATTCATAATGCGGGCTTTGGAGTCACACTGACTTAGCCTCAAACCCCAGCCCCTCTGCTTCTGTGCCATGCAACTTTAAACAGCTTCCTGTCTGAGAATGTCACTTTCCTTAGTTGGGAAATGGGGTTCATACTGCCTACCTCACAGGGTTGCTATAAGGATTAAATGAAATCATAGAGTCACATGGTGATCTACAGCTCAGAGCTCAATAGGTATTTCTTGCTGCATTTGTTGTTCTTATTGAAGAAGTAATCAAAGGGTTTGGCTTTCATTTTTAGTTGGATGTTGTGGAAGGAGCCCTAAACTTGCCGTAAGAAACTGTGGTTCAAATCCTGATGCCATTTACTGTTTGTGTCACTTTGGGCAAATTATTCCACCCTGCTGAGGTATAATAAAGTGGTGATAGGTTTACCAAACTGATTGGGTTTCAGTGAATGAGATTAACATTGTGTGGGAATGAGTGACACGATGAGGATCCTTATCCTTTTTTCTTTACAAACTAGAAAAAGGAATAATGTTTTCCACTTTGCAGTTACTTTACTTTTTGAGGCTAAGTGGTATTGGTTGCATAAGATGAGGGGTCCAGGATGCAGCAGATCATATTCGTGACCCAGGAACAAAGGGCATAGAGGGGGAAGATCAGGGGACCTGTGATGCAGGAAGTCCTCTGCTGCAGCTCACAGGTCAAATTTCAGGGAAGCTGCCCAAGGGCTTGAACGTCCCTGCTTTCAGGTTCCAGGTATGGAAATAATCATAGAGATCAGTTAGAACTATTAATGGGAAAAGTGGTGAACCCGAAATATTTAAGTAGGATCTATTTCATAGGAAAACATGAACTGGGTGATGTGTGTGAATGACGCTGGGACAGTTTGACTCTTTCTTGCATGGTGCCTTGATAATGTGTTATAGAAATCCATAGTTTGCTGGAAGCAGGCCACCTGGTATTGTGGAAGGGTCAGTCTCTGAAGATGAATAGCCTGGGTTCTGAGTCAGCCTACCTTAGGCACAATAGGCAGAGGCCCCTAGCAGAGTCCTTGACAAATGGGCATTTAGTAAATAGAGGAATAGCAGGAGGCAGTGGAGCATCCTGAGAAAGATTAGGGCTGATGGAACCAGAGGGAATGGATTACTATCCATTGTATTACTGCCTAGTAATGTGACATACTGGAGCAAGTTACTTTACCTGTCTAGGACTCATTTTCCTCATCAGTAAAATGGGAGTGATCATAGTTATTGTCTTCAAGAATTGTGGTCAGGCATTGTAATCAAGCTGCTTAGCAGAATGTCAGATACATGGTAAACATGGTATCTTTTTTTTTTATTTCCCCAGTGATGAATTTTAAAGACACCCATTCACTGATTTACAAGGACTTACTGAGCTCCTGCTGTATGCCAGGCACTGGGCTTATAGCTGTGACACAGGCGGCAGCTAGAATTAACTGTAATCATACACCTCCATTCTCCATGTGAAGGGGGCTCTTGCGAAGGGTGGGATCCTTCCAGAAACCAGAACTGGAGTAAGTCCAGGGCCAAGTGTAGAGTGGAAATCTGCCTCTTTGCATTTTACTGGAAAGGAATCAGGATGTGGGTAGGGTGGTAAGATGATGTATTTTCTCGTATTACTCTCTTCATCAGAGAGGGAGTCAAAAGTGAGGAACCCAAGCCTGAGCACCTGGGCCAGCCCCATGGGGAATCTCTGTTGTCGTCGGAGCTGGCTGGAGTAGATACAAGCCTGGATGCTGGCTGGCCAGGTCTGTGTAAGCCAGGGTGTTGCACAGATTTTTCATTTCCTATTTATTTCTTTGTTTCTTCCTAAGTGTTTATAGTAGTCTTGCAAAGGTCTAGCCAAGGGCAAGGAGTTGTTAGCATGCTAGGATCAGTGTTAAGGAGCAGCACCCCTGGGGGCCTTTGCAGTAGAGACAGTGGGAAGCCAAGAGAGGGGATTCCAAGTAAAGTAAGCAGCTGTGAGAGGTTGGTAGAGAGGGAAGGTAGAGTGGCTAGCTTCAATCTTCTTCCTGTTTGCAGGTAATAAAATTGAGGACACTCAGCGAAGGCATTGCCCCTGTTTTGTCAATCAGTGTATCCTCAGCAGGCTTTCTGGTGTTACTGTCTTCTGCATTTCTTCTGAGTCTCAGATGTCACCGATTGCAAGATGCACCATTATTTCGTATACCATGAAGTAGGAAAGGAAAAGATACCAATTAATTATAACATACCATTGATTGTAAGGTTCGCACTGATTTTAGAGAAGCTAAATATGGAAAAATGAGTGCCGTAGAATGAATAAAATGTGGTTGTCACATATAGTAAGTATTTGTGAACTAGAAGAATGAGTCATAAGAGATTAAAATAAGGCAAAACACTAGCACATATAAGTACAAACTTAGAAATTCAAACTATTAAGGCATGGACCTGCTCATCCTTATTTCTGTTGATTCACTGATGCAGTTGTTCATTCAGTAAACATTTACTGAAAACCTATTATGTGCCAGACACTGTGTAAGGAGCTTGGGATGCAGAAATTGATGAGTTCATTTTTTTCAGATTCAGTTGGGAAGACAGACATGGAAAGAAAAATAAAATTGTGATTCCAGAGTGGTAAGTTTTAAAAGAAAGCAGGGACATGATACCATGTTGGCATCCTTTGTATGTATGCAAGGGGAGAAAGGGAAGGAAGCCTTTTCCAAGGAGAGGTGATGGCTGACCTGGGTCTTAAAATATAATTCCGGGGTCACTGGGCAGACAAGGAAAGGAGAGAATTAGAAAGGGATGAGCAAAGGATCGGGGAGGCCTGTAGCAGTTGGGGGCAATTGAGAGCCTATGAGGAGTTTGAGGATGTCTGTAGCCTGGAGTGAGAATGAGCAGGACTGTATTAGGCAGGGCTGGATGGCAGGCAGAGGGAGCCCATGGAGGGCGTGAGATGCCGTGCTGAGGCCCTGGGCTATCACAGCTCAAAGCTGGTGGTTTTCAGTTGTCCTGAGAGAAAACCTAACAGAGGGACTGCTGGGGAGAAGGGCTGGAGGGTGGGGCAAGGGTGACCTTTGCTTCAGAGCAGCTCTGTTTTTATCTGTTTTGTTTTCTTCAAATAATTGCTCGAAGAAAAGGTATCACTGTTAAATGAATGAAGGAATGAATGATTTGAAAACCGGTGCTAATGGTCATATGGAGGTCCCCAAGGGGAATGTAAGTGAGGGAGAGAAGTTGAGGTTACACACCAGTGTGGGTCTGAGGAAGCTGTGATGAACGGAGCAAATGTTATTACTGTAGCTTCTCCATTTTATTTTTCACCTGCTCATGAGCCACAAAACCAAAAGGGTTACAATTCAGTTGGGGAATCATTGCGATTAAGACAGAAACAGTTACTTTTAATGGGTTGTTTTTATTGTTTCATTTGTTGTTTACTGGAATAAATATCTAGGAAACAGTATACTGAACATCTGCTGGTTGATTTTCTTTTAGAATCTCCACTTTTGACTTGGCTAGGGAAACATTTTCTTTCTGAAGTTGAAGCGTACAGAAGGTTGCCCAGGTTGAAATTAGA
Source organism: Piliocolobus tephrosceles (assembly GCF_002776525.5). Lineage (NCBI taxonomy): Eukaryota > Metazoa > Chordata > Mammalia > Primates > Cercopithecidae > Piliocolobus > Piliocolobus tephrosceles. The sequence continues at coordinate 162,925,078 of NC_045434.1, read as the reverse complement.
CTCAGGGCGGTGAGACTACCTTGAGCTCACCTGGAGAGTTGTAAGGCATTCACCTACTCAGTTGTCTTGGGGGCTTGTTCTTATTCTTTCAAAGCCCAATCTGGAAAATAAAAGCCTCTATGAGATTCCATGTCATGCGGGCTAATCTGACCAAAGGGACTTAGAGCAGCCACGAAGGCCAAGGAATTCCTGAGTGTTCTCTGGTCAGATTTCCTTGTAACTCGCAAGGGGTCTGTAAGGAAAACAGATTGTCTAATTAATTCCTGATCTTGTCTCCTCAGGGTTCCTTCCCAACTCCCAGTCACTTCATGACACAGCTGCAATATATTTGCCTCTTCTTCAAACCTATACTGAAAGCTTTTAAGAAACAAAAGAAAGAGCATGAGACTTGGGATTGCACAAATGTGGGACTTTAGGTCCAGACTGCCCCTGAATGAAGCTGATTAAATTCCTTAACTTCTCATAGACTTGCTTCTTAATCAGTGTAGTATATACAGTGTAGTGTACATTATAATAATGTACATTTACTGTTTGAATTTATGCATAGACCTAGCTAGCATTAAGCAAAAAGTTACTTATCTCTTGGAGTCTCACCTTGACCACCTGTAACATAGAAATGTAAATAGCCTTACCTTCTAGAGTCATAGTGAGGAGTAGAGGGGACATACGCACTTTTCACAGTGCTTGCACATAAGAGGTACTCAGTCGGTAATTATTGAATGAATGACTGACTAGGAGGACAAGCTTCCTTTTCAGTACCGTGGCTTCTGTCCTTGTTGATTGAAATTCACTGAGAAGAAACTCATCTGTATTGCCTCCAGATTCTAAGTTCTCCTACCACTCTGTACTTGCCCTTATAGCACTCATCATAGCTTTGCCTAAATAATTATATATTTAAATGCTTAATATCTGACTCTCTTTCAAGAATGGAAATGCCATGTCTGAGGCCATATCTGTCCTGTTCACCCACCATGTAGCTCAATGTTTATTAGTATACTGTTAGCACTAAACATGTTTGTTGGATGAATAAATAACAAATGGCTACCAGTTAGATAGTGGTACCTCTTTTATTTCTACTTTTGAGATGTTTTGTGACTGTCTTTGCAGATCTGCTTGGTCTTCATTTGGTTTTTACGCTTGCTTACTATAGGTGGAGGAACTGCAATGTCTGGTGGAGAACAGAAACCAGAGAGGTACTACGTGGGTGTGGACGTTGGAACAGGCAGTGTCCGAGCAGCTCTGGTGGACCAGAGTGGGGTCCTGTTGGCTTTTGCAGATCAGCCAATTAAGAAGTGGGAGCCCCAGTTCAACCACCACGAGCAGTCCTCTGAGGACATCTGGGCTGCATGCTGTGTTGTTACAAAGGTATGGGCAAAACTGGTGTTCGCTCCTTGTTCATGTTCCTACCTGCTGAGTGTTTGTCCTGTGTCAATCTGGTGCCACAAACTATGTTGGGGTAACTTTAGATGCAGAGGTAAATAGGCCTTGCCCTTCAGGAGCTCACGGTCTACTGGCAGAGACTGATAAACCACTAATATATGGTAAGAGCTGGGAGCAAAGTAACTATAGCTGGAGCTAGGGAAAGAGCTAACCGAAGGGGGCTCAGGGAAGACAGGACAGCTTGAGGTGTGACCACATGTGGAAGAATTCACTGATCACCTTACTAACATTTACCATGCCTTTAATGTGTGCCAAAGGCTGTGTAAAATGTGTTAACTTGCACTGTGTAGTTGGGTCTTCACATGACCCTATAAAGGTAGTACTATCACTACCCCCATTTTATTGAGAGAGAAATGTAGGCACAGAAAAGTTAGGTAACTTACTCAGGTTCACACAGTAAGTAGCAGAGGCTGGACTAGAACAAAGCAGTCTGACTCCAGAGGTGCACTCTTTTTTTTTTTTTTTTTTTAATTAAAAAAAATTTCTGTGGGTTTTTGGGGAACAGGTGGTGTTTGGTTACTTAAGTTCTTTAGTGGCGATTTCTGAGATTTTGGTGCACCCATCACCCAAGCAGTGGACACTGTACCCAGTGTGTAGTCTTTCATTCCTCACCACCCCACAGCACTTTCCTCCGAGTCCCCAAAGTCCAATGTATCCTTTTTATACCTTAGCCTCAAAGGTGCACTCTTAATCAGTGGACTCTCCTGCCTTCCAAGTGGACAAATGGGGATGAGAGGAACTGCATTTTGGGCAGAGGGAATAGCATATGCAAAAGCATGGTGGCATGAAAACATGGTGTGTTCTGAGAAAGCAAAGAAGTCAGACTAGAGTGTCTCCCATTGATGCCAGGCATATGTTCACCTTGAGTGGCCTTGGATTGGATGCAGCCTGCTGGCTTGGGAAGGGAAGCAGTGCTTCACAATTCTTGTTTGTTTTTAAAGTTTCACTTGACTGTTTGATTTTATATCTTGGTGATCAGTCATGGCAGAGATCCTTTTGTCTTTTTTTCCATAGGGAAAAATAAAGTCCTGGATTCCTTCTTTCCCCGTTCCTAGTTTAGTTCCTTAAATATTCATGAAGTGCTTGGTAATTTGCCGATGGGCAATTCACCATTCTGTCCCTATTGATCAGTCTGTTTAAACTTTAATGAATTCTGGGCTGCTGTTAGTGGCCCCGGAGAAGAAGGCAGAGAGAGGAGGGAGTGGGTAGGCAGTACCAGAGCATTATACAGGAATGAAAGAGGGATGCATCTTCTCGTTTGCGCATTTAATTTTCCTCCCCTCTCCCCTCCTTTCAGCCCCAATCTGGTAAGAATCTTCTACTCTTTACACTTGGGTCTTCTTTGTTCTTTTAACATACAGCCTTGCTTGCCGTTAAGGAAATTATCAAGAAGAAAATATAATCCCCTGTTGAAAAGCTACTTTAAAAAAGGTCTACTCTGAGTACAGCTTGGTTTAATGGTAGATTTTTAATCATCTCCCAGTGGTGGCCAACTTATCATCTGTTTGAGCCCTGTTAGCTGCATAACTACTGTGGGCATTTGTCATTAGCAATGGTGTTAACACTATAGCAAACCTGAATGAAGCTCTTGGGTCTTAGGCAATTCTCCTCACATGGAGTATGGATATGTGGGCATGTGCCAGAAGCCCCGGGATAAGCATGTTACATCTCTGTGGAACATCATTGCTGGTGTGAGGCTTAAGGAAGGAAGCATTTTTATGTTAGGTAGTAACACCATGGGAATGAGAGAGGTAGGCGACCTGTGACAGAGCACAGATTCTGCAGCCAGACTCTCTGGATTGACATTCCACTTACAATGTTTATTAGTTTATGATCTTGGACAAGTTACCTAATGTTTCCTGCCTCAGTTTCCTTATCTATAAAATAAATGATATTAGTACCTACTTCCATAGGATTGTTGTGAAGATTAAATGAATTAATGCACACAGAATGTCATAACATTGCCTAGAAACGTGTATTGGTTGTTTCCTATGGTGGTGCTGATGGTGACAGAAATGAGCAGATTATAGAGGATAATGAATTTCTAAGATAAAATACTAAAAAGTCAAAGTCCACGATGGGAGACGCTTCTTAGGAATATTCACTCACTCTCCTGGTTAGGGTTCTTTCTATGTAAGACTTTGAGAAACACTGGTCTAGGGCAAAGGGTGGCATAAAACATGTCCTGGTCTGTCTTTTCTTCCTCATGGACTCCGGGAAGTTGAGAGCTCGAGAGCAGTTGTTCTACTTCCTTTTCCTTAAGTCATTCACATTGCCTGAGATGATTTTCCTCTTAGTTAAAGCAGCAGTAAGGATAATGTGGTGTCAATGATGATGACAAAGACAGCTAACAGTTCTTGGGCACACTGGTCCAGGTATTATACTGAAGAGCTTTACCCATCATTTCATTTTATCCTTACGACAACTACTTTTTAAGGTAGTTTTGATCTCTCTGTTTTGAAGATGGAAAAAGAATGAGCCTTGAAGACATTCAGTAAGCAGCCTAAGGACTCCTGAGTAAGAAGAAGAAAGGGACGCTGCCCCTGCCACTGCTGCTGCTCTTGTGCTCTGTCCCTTATCTCTCTCCAGTCATATCTCCCTCCACATGACCCCACCTGGAACTGATAAGAAGCAGCCTGAAGTTTTCAGATTTTCTACACATGGGGCATCATGAGGTTACCCAGGATTATGAGTGCCTTTACCTGGTTGCCTGCTCATCTGGGAAGTGTGTGCCCGCTAAGCAGGGGTTATATCTAGTTTATCTGTATTTCTCTAGAATTCTTTGCTTGTAATGTGTTCAAGTAATGTTTGTTGAGTACATAAATGAATGATATATCTCTGTTTTTACATTGTCTGGAATACTCTTCTCTTACCTTCCTCCCCTGCCCAACTCCCACCTTATAAAGTAAGCTTAAACATTCCTGTCTCCTGAGTGTCTTCCTTGGTAACTTCTGACAGTCTATGCCCTTTTTTTTTTACCAACCTCAGAGGAAAGAGATGGTGAGAAGCCCTTTTCTACTGTCCAGAGCCCACCATCTTCACCCAGATCATTATCTACTCCTTATCTTTGCATTTTACTTGTTGGCTTGTTTAGCCCCTTTTAAACTATAAGCTGAGCTCTTAGAGAGATTCATCTTTGTGTCTCCAGTATCTAACACATTGCCTGGCACAAATTAGGTGCTCAATTAATGGCTGTTGAATGAATGTTACTTAGAGCTAAAAACAAAGAGACAAAATCCAATGTAGCATTGCTTATCTTGTTTCAGTGTCACTGTGGGGCAGGAAGGACAACTATTCTTCTTATTTGAAATATGAGGAAATTGAGGCTCTGGAACTAACAAGTATTAGAGACAAGACCAGAACCCTGGTGAGATGGCTCCAAACCTTCCTCTTTGTCTTCCTCCCCGTATCCCCTGAATTTGGCAGGTTTTATTGGGCTGATACCCATCACACTGAGGAAGTTTTATGGAAACTTATGAGTCATAGAGGTGATACACAGTCCATGATTTTAAAGGTTCCTTTATGGAGCCACAAATCTTAACCATTCCAAAAAGGCGAGAACATTTCAAATTAGTGCATGATTCATATTAAACTTCCATTAGGAAGAAAGAGAAGATAAACTGGAGGAATCATTAAGCCAACAGGTGTTTGTTGAGTATCATTCTTTCATTTAGTCTGCAAACATTTATTGAGCACCTACTATGTGCTATGCTCTTTGCTAAACATTGGAGCATATAGAGGAGAGGTATACAAGAAGTCTGCTGCTTTTAAAGATGAAACAGCTTAATTGTATGAGAAAAATAAACAACACATATGAAGCCAGTAAAGTAGCATTTTATTCTATCTTGGTACTGTCTATATGAGTAATGGTTGTGGGGAGGGGGACAGAAGAAAGAGTAGCCACATGTGGGGTTGAGCAATAAGGTTAACCTTATATTCATAGAACCATTATAGTTTACAACGCATCTTCATTTGCATTTGATTGCCATTGCTGGGTGAAGTAGGGAAGGAGTTATTATTTCCATTTCCATTTGAAAATCTGAGAGCCAGAGAGTTAAGTGATTTCCCCAAGGTCACCCAGGTGGTCTGTGATAAAGCAGAACTCAGGTGGGTCAAACCTATGCATTCTCTCTATCTCTAGCACCATATACCTTTATATTTTACATGGAATATTATTCTAAGAACCTAACTGATGTCTTGATACTCATTTTTCTTTTCTCTATTGTTTCATTTGAAGTGGTATTTTTCCTCTAGTGCTAACTTGTCATGTTACTCTTTTGCTTACAACCCTTCATTTACTATCACACTACTACAGGCATAATGATAAGTTCAGTTCCAGACCACCATAATGAGGCAAATATTGCAGTAAAAAAGTTCACATGAATTTTTGAGTTTCTCAGTGCGTATAAAAGTTATGTTTACATTATATTGCAATTAAGTGTGCAATAGCATTAGTCTAAAAAAAGTATATAATTTAATTTTTAAAAATTGCCAAAAAATGTGTTAATCATCATCGAAGCCTTCAGTGAATTGTTATCTTTTTCCTGGTGGAGGGTTTTACTTTGATGTTGATGGCCGCTGATTAATTAGGGTGGTGTTTGCTGAAGGTTAAGTGGTTGTGGTAATTTTTTAAAATAAGGCAACATTAAGGTTTGCTGCACTGATTGACTCTTTCTTTCACAAAAGATTTCTCTGGAGCATGCAGTGTTGTTTAATAGCATCTTATCCATGGCAGGACTTCTTTCAAAATTGGAGTCAGTTCTCTCAGACCTTAGCCTTATCAACTAAGTTTATGTACTATTCTAAATCGTTGTCATTTCAACATTGTTCATATCATCTTTTTCAGAATGATTCCATCTCAAGAAGTCATTTCCTTTGTTCATCCGTAAGAAGCAACCCCTCATCTGTTCATATTTTATCATGAGATTACAGCAATTCAATTTCATCTTCAGGGTCCACTTCTAATTCTAGTTCGCTTGGTATTTCCACTACATCTGCAGTGATTTCCTCCACTTAAGTCTTGAGCCACTCAAAGTCATTCATGAGGATTGGAATTAACATCTTCCAAATTCCTGTTAATGTTGATATTTTGACCTCCCATGAATCACGAATGTTCTTAATGGCATCTAGAGTGGTAAATCCTTTCCAGAATGTTTTCAATTTACTTTGTCTAGATCCATTAGAGGAATCCCTATCTATGGCAGCTATAGCCTTACAAAATGTAATTCTTAAATAATAATACTTGAAAGCTGAAATTTCTCCTTGATCCATGGGCTGCAGAAAGGATGTTGTGTTAGCAGGTATGAGAACAACATTCATCTCCTTGTACATCTTCATCAGAGCTCTTTGTGACTAGGTGCATTGTCAATGCGCAGTAACACTTTGAAAGGAATCTCTTCTTTGAGCAGTGTCAACAGCAGGGTTAAAATATTCAGTAAATCATGCTGTAAATAGATGTGCTGTCATCCAGGCATTGTTGTTCCATTTCTAGAGCACAGGCAGAGTAGATTTTGCATCATTCTTAAGGGCCCTAGGATTTTTGGAATAGTAAATGAGCATTGGCTTTAACTTAAGTCTCCAGCTGCATTTGCCCTTAATAAGAGAGTCAGCTTGTCCTTTGAAGCTTTGAAGCCAGGCATTGACTTTTTGTCTCTAGCTGTGAAAGTCCTAGATGGTATCTTCTTTCAATATAAGGCTGTTTTGCCTACTTTAAAAATGTGTTGTTTAGTGTAGACACCTTCATTGATTGTCTTACCCAAATCATCTGTATAACTTGCTGGAGTTTCTACATCAGCACTTGCTGCTTCACCTTGTGCTTTTATGTTATGGAAATGGCTTTTTCCCTTAAACCTCATGAACCAGCTTCTGCTAGCTCCAAACTTTTCCTTCTGTAGCTTCCTCACCTCTCTCAGCCTTTGTAGAACTGAAGAGTTAGGACGTACTCTGGATTAGGCTTTGACTTAAAGAATGTTGTGGCTAGTTTGATCTTCTATCTCCACCAAATTTTCTCCATATCAGCAATAAGACTGTTTCACTTTCTTATTCAGGTGTTCACTGGAGTAGAGCTTTTAGTTTTCTTTACGAACTTTCTGTTGCATTCACAGCTTGACTATTTGGTGCAAGCGGCCTATCTTTTTGCCAGTCTTGACTTTCTCCATGCCTTCTTGACTAAGCTTAATCATTTCTAACTTTACATTTAAAGTGAGAGACTATGACTCTTTCTTTCACTTGAACATTTAGAGACCATTGTAGGGTTATTAATTGGCCTAATTTCAAAGTTGTGTCTCACGGAGTAGGGAGCCCTAAGGAGAGGGAGAGAGATGAGGAATAGCTAGTCTGTGGAGCAGTCAGAACACACACCACATTTATCTATTAAGTTTGCCCGTCTTATATGGGTGCAGTTTGTGGTGCCCCAAAACAATTGCAATAGTAACATCAAAGATTGCCATAGCAGATATAATATTAATGAAAGTTTGAAATGTTGTGAAGAATTACCAGAATGTGACACAGACACAAGATGTTATTGGAAAAATGACAATGATAGACTTGCTTCTTGCAGAGTTGCTACACACCTTCAATTTGTAAAAAACGCAATCTGCAAAATGCGGTAAAGCAAAGCACAAGGATACTAAATATGCCTGAGGCATACCTCAAACTGCGGTTTTTAGTTCCACAAAGCAAATATCTCAGTAAAGCAAGTCACATGAGTTTTTTGGTTCCCCAGCATACATAAATGTTTTGTTTATGCTGTATTGTAGTCTATTAAGTGTGCAATAGCACTATATCTAAAAAAAAAACCTTAATTAGAAAATACTTTATTGCTAAAAATGCTAATGAAGTGAGTACATGCTGTTGGAAAAATGGCAGCAATAGACTTGCCTGCTGCAGGGTTGCCACAGACATTCAATTTGTAAAAAATGTAATATTTGCAAAGTGCAATAAAATGAAGCATGATAAAATGAGGTATGCCTGTATTTGGGTAGAACGCAGAATCCTTAACATGGCCTTCAGGGCCCTACATGGTCTGTCTCGACTTGCATTCCTGGCTCATCTCATGATGCTTCTCCTGGCTGTCTGCATTCCAGCCACACTTTCCTTCTGTCATGTCCTCAAACATGCAATGCTCCCTCTATCCTCAGATTTGTTAGCCAGATTGTTTCTTCTGGCTGCACGCCCTTCCTACCTTCTACCAGCATATCTAACTCCTGTTCATCCTTAGACCTAGGCTATCCAATACAATAGTTGCGGAACCCGCAATGCTATTTAAATTTACAGTAATTACAATTAAATATAATTAAACATTCACTTCCTCTTTTGCTCCAGCCAGATTGCAAGTGTGCAATAGCCACATGGTGGCAATTATACTGAACAGCAGAGATATAGCACATTTTCATTATTGTAGAAAGTTCTGTTGGACAGCGCTGCCTCAAATCTTAATTCAAAAGTTCTTCAAGGAGCGAGCATTTTCTCTACCAATACCACCTGCAACTAAGTCTTATTTCACTTATTAAATGTTTTCACAGTGCCTTGTACTTCTCTTTCATAGAACTCCATGTGGTTCATGAATCATTCATTTTTTGTTATCAAATAATAAAATCATTCTATAAATCAAGAATAAAATAACATAAAATGAAACAAAATAATAAAATATTTCACTTTTTGGATTAATATATGTCTTACCTACTAGCTTTTATGTTTCAGAAGGGCAGGAGCTATGTTTTGCTTACCCAGAGCCTGGTTTATATTAGACCCAGGGAGTGTAAAAAACATGAAGGGTCAAAAGAAATTGAGAGCACTTTGGGAGGCCCAGGTGGGCAGATCACGAGGTCAGGAGTTTGAGACCAGCCTGGTCAACATGGCAAAACCTCGTTTCTACTAAAAATACAAAAATTATCTGGGCGTGGTGGTACGTACCTGTAATCCCACTTACTGAGGAGGCTGAGGCAGGAGAATCACTTGAACCCGGGAGGCGGAGGTTGCAATGCGCCAAGATTGTAGCACTGCACTCCAGCCTGGGCGACAGAGCAAGACTCCATCTCAAAAAAAAAAAAAAAAGGAAATTGAGACCTCCCTACTTCTGCCCACTGGAGAAAACTTGAGAAAGGATGTAGGGCAAAAGTGACTCGTGAACTCTTAAGGGAAGACAATCGGAACTGGAGGAATAGAATGGTAAGAAGCTCTGAGATGGGAACGTCAAGGATCAATCCTGGCTGGAATAGGTGGTTTCTAATAGGAAGAAGGAAAAGGAGGCTAGAATTGACGATAAAGGGGTAGGTGGGACAGCTGGCTCAAGCCAATGGGGAGCTCCTATAGAATCATCCTGAGTTTGAGATTGACTGGTCTTGCCACAGATTCAGAATGGCTGGCAGAGAAGAAACTAAATTTAAGGATTTAGTCAAGAGGCAGATATCCTGATGAATTTCAGAGGCTGAGATTTTTTTTTTTTTTTTTTTAAACTATAAACTGGGAAGACTGGGACCATGTCTCTCTTGCTCAGGATATGTTCTCTGTGTCTGGCACATATAGGTGCTTAATAATATTTTTAATAATAAATGGCTGGATTAGACTGTTGGCAGAGGAATAAATAGGAGGGCTGAGACTGAGAGGCTTTAGGAAGGCAGGCCTAACTGGACTTGGTAACAATGGAGAGGAAGGAGGTAGAGGCTATTTGAGTTTCAGTTCTTGGCAGCATGTTGGGGTCACTGACATAAATTAGAGTGGCCTTAATTTCCTCATCTTATCATCAAATGACAATACCATATTTAAGCTAGGATGCTATGTAGGTAAAGGATTACGACTGAGTTTATTTACTTCACTGGTCACTAGAGTAGCTTTTACAAAATTGACTGCCTTTAAGGGCCTTCCAGGTAATGCACGCCCCAACACAAGCTGTATTTGTCTTCTCTCTGTTCCCCCTCCCAGGACCTCTGCGCTCATTGTTCCCCTGCCTGGAACACTCTTCCCCCAGATTTCCATGAGGTCCACTCCTCATGTCCTTCAGGTGTATCGTCAAATCTCACTTGCATAGGAACCACCTCCTCTCCTTGCATTCCTAATCCCCCTGAGTAATCACTTTCTAGTATACTATATCTACACTATGTAATTTAGTTGATTTATTGGGTATTGTCTATCCCTACTAAAGTATAATCTCCGAAAGAGCAAGGATTAAAAAAGAAAAAAGTTTTTCTCTCCATTGTTTTTCCAATACCTAGAAGAGAAAATCCTGCACAGCCTGACCCTAGAAGGAGCTTGATTATTTTCGCTAAGGACTTATGGCTAAGTGAGTGAGTGAATTGTGTAGGCCACAGGTAGTGATGAAGCTTGAGGGAACTGGTGATTGTGTAACTCCTCGTACGCCTGCAAAGCTGACAAAGGCATTCAAATCAAGATATAAAAGAATACAGTACCAGCCACTCAGAACCCTACTGCAAGCTGAATTCTGTCCATGATGCCCCAGGCTTTGACCCTTGCTCTAAATAGAGCTAAAGATAAAACCAGGTATGCATCTGACCCTCCAGTTCTCAGTTTGGAGGATTTCTAAGAAACACCGTCTCCCCACCCAATATGGCTGATCCTGCTGATTTAAAACACGTGCAGGATTGAACCAGTTCCCAGAACCAGTTCCCATAATAAGAACAAAGTGATACACAATCCCTTCCCCAAATATTTGTTTGCTGCCCCATAGCTACGAGTTGACAGTTGTTAGACATGGAACAGGTTACCAAATGAGGTTGCAGGAATCTCTTTCTCTGGAAATTCTTTAGAAGAGCAATGTGCTTTCTCTCTACCTAGGGAAATTCTCTTGATACCAAGCTGATAGAACGAGCTTACTAGGCTGCTTTCTTCTTCCATTAATAAGAATATAAAAAAGAATTCTTAGGTCACCAGGTCAAGCCCCAGGGGCCTTCTGGGTAGTGTGACTCTGACAGTCATCTTTCTGGGATGATTTAGATGGTGTGGGATGAGGGGTTGGGAATGGCGGTGTTCCTCAGCTGTGGATGAGCATGATCATGAGGCATTTCCTTGTAAGGCTGGGGAAATAATAGTGGCTACCTAGCCAGATCAGGTTTAAATGCATGCCACAATTACTCTTCCAGTTTCTTTTGAGAGGTCTCTGTTTGAAAGATAGAGACACTGAGTCTTTGTGACTGAAGGCCATGATTGTAATATTGAGCACTCTGTAGGTCTGTAGAGGGGATTCACAACATAGATTGAAGAAAATATTTTCCCTGCTCCTACTAGGAGGTTACTCCCACCATGATTCTTAGAAAGATTTGAGTCTATCCAATTTTTTCTATTCCTGTTCTTTCTGCTTGTCATTTTTATATGTGCTTACATGACACAGAGAGCAAGCATGCTGTGCTTTGTACATAAAAACATTCCATGAACACAATAAGGCATTGAGTGCATTTCCTATCCTATTTTCTATAAAGGTTTACTCGTTGCAAAGTAATTTCCAACTCCATTGATCCCATTCAAAGCCTTTGATTCTTACTTGGGAGGTATCTCTCACTCAGGAAACTGAGGCTCAGAAAGTTGATGGGGTTCGTGCAGGATTACCTGACTCAGAAGTGGTGGAGTTGGCACCAGAAGGAAGTTCTTTGGACACCACATCCTGTGTTTGTTTCGACTCCCAAACTGCCTTGTGGTATGGAGTTTGAGTCATCTATATTTTCTCACCCAAGTCCTCTTTTGACTATCTGCAGACCTGTGTGAGCTGGGCTTACCCAAGCTGGACATGCACTTTCTGGGCACAGAAGCCGATTGGGCCACATAGCAAGTAGAAGTTAGGGCTGGGTGATTGATTGATTGGTGTCCCATGTGGAAAGATTTGAAGCAAATAATTTGCTCTAATATAAACTGCTACTTATTGTGCACTGATCCCAGATGTTGGGCTCATCACACTTTATTTTGCTGAATTCTTATATCATTGGGAGATGCAGGTTTAGGTAATAGTTTTTGTACTACCAAGGAAACTGCTTATCTGACTTTACGAAATTATATAACTAGGAAATGGTAGAACCAGATTTCAGACTCAGACGGTCTGCCCCCAAAGCCACTGATTTTTAATTACTATCCAGTGATTTCCAAGCCAAGTTGTAAGGACATTCCAGGCAGAAATAGCCATACCTGTAAATGCTATAGAAACGTGAACCAGCAAGGCAAGAGAGGAGTTGCAATGGCTGGAATTATGGAACTTGCCTTCAGCCACGTAGCCAGGGTGGCAGAGCTAGGATTTGAATTCAAGTCTTTGTGACTCATTGTCATGAGGCCATCCTGCCTGTCAGGAAATGGGTTTGGTCCTCACAATGTAAGTCTGCATTGATCAGTGTGGTGAAGGCATCTGGGTAGTTGTCCCAAATACTTGAGAGGCTAAGGCAGGAGAACTGTTTGAACCCGGGAGGCAAAGGTTGCAGTGAGCCGAGACCATGCCACTGCACTCCAGCCTAGGCAACAGAACGAGACTCCATCTCAAAAACAAACAAACAAACAAACAAAAAAAAAAACAAGTGGATGATTGGGGAGGGAAAGGGTGACTCACAGCAGGCACAGAGAGGTTAAGGAACTTGTACTTGTCACACAGCCAGTAGAGTGCAGAGCCAGAATTCACACTCAGAGTCTGTTTTCTTTCCATTATACTGTACTGCTCACCTCTGTCATCAGAGAATTTCTCGTTGCCCAAGAGACTCATCCTGTGGAAAGGACATGTGCTCTAGAGGAGAACATTTGCTGCTGACCCATCTGTGACTGCTGGCAGTACCTTGACCCACAGTACCATGTGAATACCCGGATGCCTTCACCACACTGATCAATGCAGACTTACATTGTGAGGACCAAACCCATTTCCTGACAGGCAGGATGGCCTCATGACAATGAGTCACAAAGACTTGAATTCAAATCCTAGCTCTGCCACCCTGGCTACGTGGCTGAAGGCAAGTTCCATAATTCCAGCCATTGCAACTCCTCTCTTGCCTTGCTGGTTCACGTTTCTATAGCATTTACAGGTATGGCTATTTCTGCCTGGAATGTCCTTACAACTTGGCTTGGAAATCACTGGATAGTAATTAAAAATCAGTGGCTTTGGGGGCAGACTGCCACATTTTCTTAATTCAGTCTGTCACTGATGGACATTTGGGTTGATTACAAGTCTTTGCTATTGTGAGTTGTGCCGCAATAAACATACGTGTGCTTGTGTCTTTATAGCAGCATGATTTATAATCCTTTGGGTATATACCCAGTAATGGGATGGCTGGGTCAAATGGTATTTCTAGTTCTAGATCCTTGAGGAATTGCCCCACTATTTTCCACAATGGTTGAACTAGTTTACAGTCCCACCAACAGTGTAAAAGTGTTCCTGTTTCTCCACATCCTCTCCAGCACCTGTTGTTTCCTGACTTTTTAATGATTGCCATTCTAACTGGTGTGAGATGGTATCTCAGTGTGGTTTTGATTTGTATTTCTCTGATGGTGAGTGAAGATGAGCATTTTTTCATGTGTCTGTTGGCCGTATAAATGTCTTCTTTTGAGAAGTGTCTATTCGTATCCTTTGCCCACTTTTTGATGGGGTGGTTTTGTTTTTTTCTTGTAAATTTGTTTGAGTTCTTTGTAGGTTCTGGATATTAGCCCTTTGTCAGATGAGTGACAAAATTTTGCAAAATTTTCTCCCATTCTGTAGGTTGCCTGTTCACTCTGCTGGTAGTTTCTTTTGCTGTACAGAAGCTCTTTAGTTTAATTAGATCCCATTTGTCAATTTTGGCTTTTGTTGCCATTGCTTTTGGTGTTTGAATAATTGTATATTTTAAGGTGAATTTCACTAAATGAGGATGGACATTTTCGAGTTGACTTTTATAGGTTTTAAAAGGTTGTAGTCATGTTTTAAGTTAATAGAAACTGGTTGCTCATGCTTTTTATATAAAGGAGACCATAGAAACAAAAATAAAAAAACAGAATTAATTGATAAATCTATTACTCTACAACTTTAAAAATTACGCAAGCAAGTGTAAAATCTGTATCCTCCTACTGCAGTTCCATCCTCAGGGGCAACCACTATTAACAATTTGTTGCATATTCTTTTTTAAAAAACCTTATTAACATCATGGATATCTTTCCATTTTATCTTTTATAGCTCAACTCATTTATTACAAGTATTTAGCAGCTTGATGTATGATTTATATATCATAAAATCCAGCCATTGTAAATGTATGCTGCTGTTATTTTGTAAATTTACACAGTGGTGCAATCATCACCTACTCCAGTTTTAGAGCACTTATTACTCCAAAAGTTTCCTTACACCTGTTTGCAGTCAACCCCAATCCCCAGTCAGATGTGCTTTCTGTTTTTACAGGTATACTTTTTAGAAATGTTATATAAATAGAATCATACAGCATGCTTTCTTTTGTATCCAGCTCTTTTCACTTAGCATGTTTTTAAGATTCCTCCATATTGTTACATATATCAGTAGTTCCTTTTTCTTGCTGAGTAGTATTCTGCTATATGGATATACAATACTTTATTTAACAGTTGGTTAAACTATGATGGATATTTGGTTGGTTTTCAGCTTGGGAATATTATAAATAATGCTGCTATGAATATTCACATACAATTCTTTGTGTTGATACATGTTTTTATTTTTCTTGGGTAGATTCCTAGGACTGAAGTTACCAGGTTGTGTGGTAAGATGTGGCTGTATTTTACATTTCCATCAGCATTGTATAAGGGTACCACTTTCTCTACAATTCTCTAACACTTGGTATTGTCAGTCTTTGTGATTATAGTTATTCTCTAAGTATGTAGTGGTGTCTTATTGTGGTTTTAATTTGCATTTCCTTAGTGACTAATGATTTGAGCACTTTTTCATATGTATATTGGCCATTTGTATATTTTCTTTAGTGAAGTGTCCAAATCTTTTGCCAATGTTATCATTGGATTGTTTTTCCTCTTATTATTTGAGTTTTAAAATATATTTTATATGCAAGTATATTATCAGATGTATTGTTTGCAGGTATTTTCTTCCAGTCTGTAGCTTGTCTTTTCATTTTCTAATTGTTTCTTTTGAAGGAAAAGATTTTTAAATTTTGATGAAGTCAAAATTTTTTCTTTCGTGGATCTTGCTTTTTATAAAATCTTCATCTAACCCAAGGTTGCAACAATGTCCTCCTGTTTTCTTCTACACATTTTATAATTTTAGTTCTTACATTTATGGATGTGATACATTTTGAGTTAAGTTTTGTGTATGGTGTAAGGTAAGAGTCTAAGTTCTTTTTTTGCATATATGCATATAGTTCTAGCATCACTGTCAAATAGTCTGTCCTTTCCCCCATTAAATTGTATTGGCACACTGACCAAAGCCAATTGCCATAAATGGCTTTACTTCTTACATCTCTGTTCTACTGATTTATAAATTTATCCTTATACCAATACCACATTAACTTAGGAATGGTAGTTTTATAGTAAGTTTTGAAGTCAGGTAGTATATGTTTTCCAAGTTGGTTCTTTTCAAAAATGCATAGGCTTTTCTATGTCCTTTGCGTTTCTATATGCATATTAGGAATAGCTTGTCAGTTTCTACAAATAAGTAGATAAATAAGTAAATAAAACCTGCTATTTTTTTTTTTTTCGCTTTAAGTTTTGGGATGCATGTGCAGAACGTGCAGGTTTGTTACATAGGTATACATGTGCCATGGTGGTTTGTTGCACCCATCAACTCAACATCTGGGTTTTAAGCCCCACGTGCATTAGGTATTTGTCCAGTGCTCTCCCTCCTTTTGCCCCGCACCCTTGATAGGCCCCAGTGTGTGATGTTCCCCTCCCTGTGTCCATGTATTTTCATTGTTCAGCTCCTACTTATGAGTGAGAACATGCAGTGTTTGAAAACCTGCTAGGATTTTAATAGGAGTTGTATAGAATTTGCAGGCTAATTTGAAGAGATTACCATCTTAACAGTGTTGAATTTTCTATTATATGAGTGTGACGTATTTCACCAATTTTTAGCTTTTTATAACAATATTTGGTAGTTGTCAGAGTATAGGTCTTGAACTTCTTTTGATATGTTAATTCCTGAATGTATTTGTCAGATTTCTCCAGAGGGACAAGGCCAGTAGGAAATATATATGTATATGTACATATATGTATATATTCATATATATATGAAAGAAAGTTTATTAGGGAGAATTGGCTCACATGATTAAAAATATGAAGTTCCACAATAGGTCATCTGTAAGCTAGGGAATGCCAATAGTGTGATTCAGTTCAAGTCCAAAAGCCATGAAACCAGGGAAGCCAACAGTGCAGTCCTGAGTGAGTCTGAGGGTGAAGGCCTGAGAGCCCCAGGCAGGCTGCTAGTGCAAGACCTAGAGTCCAAAGGAAGATGAACCTGGAGTCTGATGTCTAAGGGCAGGAGGAGAAAAGGTGCCTCACTGCAAAAGGGAGAGAGGGAGGAAGTTAAGCAATGTGAGTATCCCCCTTGTTCCACCTGCTTTGTTCTAATCACACCCATTACTGATTAGGTGGTGGCCACTCACATCAAGGGTGGCTCTTCCTCTCCTCGTCCACTGACTCCACATGTCAATCTCCTCTGGAAACACCCTCACTGACAAACCCAGAAACAGTGCTTCACTAGCCAACTAGGTATCCCTCAATCCAGTCCAGTTGATATCTAATATTGAGCATCACACTGAGTATTTCACTTTTTGATGCTATTGTGAATGGGATTATTTTCTGAATTTTATTTTTGATCTCTTAGTTGCTGTTAAGTAGAAATCCAGTTGATATTTATATGTTAGTCTTGCATGCTATTATCTTACTACAATTGCTTATTAGTTCTAGTAATTTTTTTATCTAGTTTGTAGATTCTTTAGGATTTTCTGCATATGAGATCACATCATCTGCAAAGAAAGACACTTTAACTTCTTTTCTAATCTGTATGCTTTTAATTTACTTTTCTTGCTTTATTGCAATGACTAGAAGCTCAAATATAAGGTTGAACAGAAGTGGTGAAAGTGAATATCCTTGCTTCATTTCTGATGGGGAAAAGCATTCATGTTACCATTAAGTACGATGTTAACTGTGGGTTTTGTAGACACTCCTTATCAGGTTGTGTAAGTTCTCTTCTATGTCTGGTTTATGGAGTGTTATGTTTGGAGCGTGGGGGTTCTTTTTTCTGCATCTGTTGAGATGATCATTTGGTGTGTGTACTTTGTTCTGTTAATGTGCATATTCCATTAATTCATTAACTGATATTAAACTACTCTTGCATTCCTGGGATGACTCCACATAGTCATGGTATATAAAGGCAAGTTTTACATGCTGCAAGATTTGGTTTGTTAATATTTTGTTAAGGATTTTTACTGTGTTCATGATAAATATTAGTCTGTAGTGTCCTTTACTTATATATTTGCTTGACTTTGGTATCAGGGTAATACTGGCTATGTAATATTTGTTGGAAAGTTTTCCCTTCTTCACTGTATTTTAGACAAGTTTGTGTAGGATTGGTATCATCTCTTCCTTAAATGTTTGATAGAATTCCCCAGTGAAGCATTTGAACCTGTAGTAGTTTGATTTTTTGTGGGAATGTTTTAAGCACAAATTTGATTTTTTTTTTTTTTTTTTTTAAAAAGAAAGCTTCTCAATTTTTCACATGGCTTTGGCCAATATCCATAATCCCCAAATGGTGGTTTTTTTTTTTTTTTTTTTTTTTTTTTATTTTTACTTTAAGTTCTAGGGTACATGTGCATAACGTGCAGGTTACATATGTATACATGTGCCATGTTGGTGTGCTGCACCCATCAACTCGTCAGCACCCATCAATTCATCATTTATATCAGGTATAACTCCCCAATGCAATCCCTCCCCCCTCCCCCCTCCCCATGATAGGCCCCAGTGTGTGATGTTCCCCTTCCCGAGTCCAAGTGAGCTCATTGTTCAGTTCCCACCTATGAGTGAGAACATGCGGTGTTTGGTTTTCTCTTCTTGTGATAATTTGCTAAGAATGATGGTTTCCAGCTGCATCCATGTCTCTACAAAGGACGCAAACTCATCCTTTTTTATGGCTGCATAGTATTCCATGGTGTATATGTGCCACATTTTCTTAATCCAGTCTGTCACTGATGGACATTTGGGTTGATTCCAAGTCTTTGCTATTGTGAATAGTGCCGCAATAAACATACGTGTGCATGTGTCTTTGTAGTAGCATAATTTATAATCCTTTGGGTATATACCCAGTAGTGGGATGGCTGGGTCATATGGTACATCTAGTTCTAGGTCCTTGAGGAATCGCCATATTGTTTTCCATAATGGTTGAACTAGTTTACAATCCCACCAACAGTGTAAAAGTGTTCCTATTTCTCCACATCCTCTCCAACACCTATTGTTTCCTGATTTTTTAATGATTGCCATTCTAACTGGTGTGAGATGGTATCTCATTGTGGTTTTGATTTGCATTTCTCTGATGGCCAGTGATGCTGAGCATTTTTTCATGTGTCTGTTGGCTGTATGAATGTCTTCTTTTGAGAAATGTCTGTTCATATCCTTTCCCCACTTTTGGATGGGGTTGGTTGTTTTTTTCTTGTATATTTGTTTGAGTTCTTTGTAGATTCTGGAAATGAGCCCTTTGTCAGATGAGTAGATTGCAAAAATTTTCTCCCATTCTGTAGGTTGCCTGTTCACTCTGGTGGTAGTTTCTTTTGCTGTGCAGAAGCTCTTTAGTTTAATGAGATCCCATTTGTCAATTTTGGCTTTTGCTGCCGTTGCTTTCGGTGTTTTTGACATGAAGTCCTTGCCCATGCCTATGTCCTGAATGGTACTACCTAGATTTTCTTCTAGGGTTTTGATGGTATTAGGTCTAACATTTAAGTCTCTAATCCATCTTGAATTAATCTTCGTATAAGGAGTAAGGAAAGGATCCAGTTTCAGCTTTCTACTTATGGCTAGCCAATTTTCCCAGCACCATTTATTAAATAGGGAATCCTTTCCCCATTTCTTGTTTTTCTCAGGTTTGTCAAATATCAGATGGTTGTAGATGTGTGGCATTATTTCTGAAGGCTCCGTTCTGTTCCATTGGTCTATATCTCTGTTTTGGTACCAGTACCATGCTGTTTTGGTTACTGTAGCCTTGTAGTATAGTTTGAAGTCAGGTAGCGTGACGCCTCCGGCTTTGTCCTTTTGACTTAGGATTGTCTTGGCAATACGGGCTCTTTTTTGGTTCCATATGAACTTTAAAGCAGTTTTTTCCAATTCGGTGAAGAAACTCATTGGTAGCTTGATGGGGATGGCATTGAATCTATAAATTACCTTGGGCAGTATGGCCATTTTCACAATATT
Organism: Piliocolobus tephrosceles; assembly: GCF_002776525.5. NCBI lineage: Eukaryota > Metazoa > Chordata > Mammalia > Primates > Cercopithecidae > Piliocolobus > Piliocolobus tephrosceles. Next base: position 162,905,320 of record NC_045434.1, on the reverse strand, counting down.
GATTCTGCCTATCCATGAGCATGGTATGTTCTTCCATTTGTTTGTGTCCTCTTTGATTTCACTGAGCAGTGGTTTGTAGTTCTCCTGGAAGAGGTCCTTTACATCCCTTGTAAGTTGGATTCCTAGGTATTTTATTCTCTTTGAAGCAATTGTGAATGGAAGTTCATTCCTGATTTGGCTCTCTGCTTGTCTGTTACTGGTGTATAAGAATGCTTGTGATTTTTGCACATTAATTTTGTATCCTGAGACTTTGCTGAAGTTGCTTATCAGCTTAAGAAGATTTTGGGCTGATACGATGGGGTTTTCTAAATACACAATCATGTCATCTGCAAACAGGGACAATTTGACTTCCTCTTTTCCTAACTGAATACCCTTGATTTCTTTCTCTTGCCTGATTGCCCTAGCCAGAACTTCCAACACTATGTTGAATAGGAGTGGTGAGAGAGGGCATCCCTGTCTTGTGCCAGTTTTCAAAGGGAACTTTTCCAGTTTTTGCCCATTCAGTATGATATTGGCTGTGGGTTTGTCATAAATAGCTCTTATTATTTTGAGGTACGTTCCATCAATACCGAATTTGTTGAGCGTTTTTAGCATGAAGGGCTGTTGAATTTTGTCAAAAGCCTTTTCTGCATCTATTGAGATAATCATGTGGTTCTTGTCTTTGGTTCTGTTGATATGCTGGATTACGTTGATTGATTTGCGAATGTTGAACCAGCCTTGCATCCCAGGGATGAAGCCCACTTGATCATGGTGGATAAGCTTTTTGATGTGCTGCTGAATCCGGTTTGCCAGTATTTTATTGAGGATTTTTGCATCGATGTTCATCAGGGAGATTGGTCTAAAATTCTCTTTTTTTGTTGTGTCTCTGCCAGGCTTTGGTATCAGGATGATGCTGGCCTCATAAAATGAGTTAGGGAGGATTCCCTCTTTTTCTATTGATTGGAATAGTTTCAGAAGGAATGGTACCAGCTCCTCCTTGTACCTCTGGTAGAATTCAGCTGTGAATCCATCTGGTCCTGGGCTTTTTTTGGTGGGCAGGCTATTAATTGTTGCCTCAATTTCAGAGGCTGCTATTGGTCTATTCAGGGATTCAACTTCTTCCTGGTTTAGTCTTGGAAGAGTGTACGTGTCCAGGAAATTATCCATTTCTTCTAGATTTTCTAGTTGATTTGCGTAGAGGTGTTTATAGTATTCTCTGATGGTAGTTTGTATTTCTGTGGGGTCGGTGGTGATATCCCCTTTATCATTTTTTATTGCGTCTATTTGATTCCTCTCTCTTTTCTTCTTTATTAATCTTGCTAGCGGTCTGTCAATTTTGTTGATCTTTTCAAAAAACCAACTCCTGGATTCATTGATTTTTTGGAGGGTTTTTTGTGTCTCTATCTCCTTCAGTTCTGCTCTGATCTTAGTTATTTCTTGCTTTCTGCTAGCTTTTGAATGTGTTTGCTCTTGCCTCTCTAGTTCTTTTAATTGTGATGTTAGAGTGTCAATTTTAGATCTTTCCTGCTTTCTCTTGTGGGCACTTAGTGCTATAAATTTCCCTCTACATACTGCTTTAAATGTGTCCCAGAGATTCTGGTATGTTGTATCTTTGTTCTCATTGGATTCAAAGAACATCTTTATTTCTGCTTTCATTTCGTTATGTACCCAGTAGTCATTCAGGAGCAGGTTGTTCAGTTTCCATGTAGTTGAGCGGTTTTGATTGAATTTCTTAGTCCTGAGTTCTAGTTTGATTGCACTGTGGTCAGAGAGACAGTTTGTTATAATTTCTGTTCTTTTACATTTGCTGAGGAGTGCTTTACTTCCAATTATGTGGTCAATTTTGGAATAAGTGTGATGTGGTGCTGAGAAGAATGTATATTCTGTTGACTTGGGGTGGAGAGTTCTATAGATGTCTATTAGGTCCGCTTGGTGCAGAGATGAGTTCAATTCCTGGATATCCTTGTTAACTTTCTGTCTCGTTGATCTGTCTAATGTTGACAGTGGAGTGTTGAAGTCTCCCATTATTATTGTATGGGAGTCTAAGTCTCTTTGTAAGTCTCTAAGGACTTGCTTTATGAATCTGGGTGCTCCTGTATTAGGTGCATATATATTTAGGATAGTTAGCTCTTCCTGTTGGATTGATCCCTTTACCATTATGTAATGGCCTTCTTTGTCTCTTTTGATCTTTGATGGTTTAAAGTCTGTTTTATCAGAGACTAGGATTGCAACCCCTGCTTTTTTTTGTTCTCCATTTGCTTGGTAGATCTTTCTCCATCCTTTTATTTTGAGCCTATGTATGTCTCTGCATGTGAGATGGGTCTCCTGAAGACAGCAGACTGATGGGTCTTGACTCTTTATCCAGTTTGCCAGTCTGTGTCTTTTCATTGGAGCATTTAGTCCATTTACATTTAAGGTTAATATTGTTATGTGTGATCTTGATCCTGCCATTATGATATTAACTGGTTATTTTGCTCATTAGTTGATGCAGTTTCTTCCTAGGCTCGATGGTCTTTACATTTTGGCATGTTTTTGCAGTGGCTGGTACCGGTTGTTCCTTTCCATGTTTAGGGCTTCCTTCAGGGTCTCTTGTAAGGCAGGCCTGGTGGTGACAAAATCTCTAAGCATTTGCTTATCTGTAAAGAATTTTATTTCTCCTTCACTGATGAAACTTAGTTTGGCTGGATATGAAATTCTGGGTTTAAAATCCTTTTCTTTAAGAACGTTGAATATTGGCCCCCACTCTCTTCTGGCTTGTAGAGTTTCTGCCGAGAGATCTGCTGTCAGTCTGATGGGCTTCCCTTTGTGGGTAACCCGACCTTTCTCTCTGGCTGCCCTTAAGATTTTTTCCTTCATTTCAACTTTGGTGAATCTGGCAATGATGTGTCTTGGAGTTGCTCTTCTGGAGGAGTATCTTTGTGGCGTTCTCTGTATTTCCTGAATTTGAATGTTGGCCTGCCCTGCTAGGTTGGGGAAGTTCTCCTGGATGATATCCTGTAGAGTGTTTTCCAATTTGGTTCCATTTTCCCCCTCACTTTCAGGCACCCCAATCAGACGTAGATTTGGTCTTTTGACATAATCCCATACTTCTTGCAGGCTTTGTTCATTTCTTTTTCTTCTTTTTTCTTTTGGTTTCTCTTCTCGCTTCATTTCATTCATTTGATCCTCAATCGCTGATACTCTTTCTTCCAGTTGATCGAGTCGGTTACTGAAGCTTGTGCATTTGTCACGTATTTCTCGTGTCATGGTTTTCATCTCTGTCATTTCGTTTATGACCTTCTCTGCATTAATTAGTCTAGCTGTCAATTCTTCCACTTTTTTTTCAAGATTTTTAGTTTCTTTGCGCTGGGTACGTAATTCCTCCTTTAGCTCTGAGAGGTTTGATGGACTGAAGCCTTCTTCTCTCATCTCATCAAAATCATTCTCTGACCAGCTTTGATCCGTTGCTGGCGATGGGCTGTGCTCCTTTGCAGGAGGAGATGCGCTCTTATTTTTTGAATTTCCAGCTTTTCTGCCCTGCTTTTTCCCCATCTTTGTGGTTTTATCTGTCACTGGTCTTTGATGATGGTGACGTACTGATGGGGTTTTGATTTAGGTGTCCTTCCTGTTTGATAGGTTTCCTTCTGACTGTCAGGACCCTCAGCTATAGGTCTGTTGGAGATTGCTTGAGGTCCACTCCAGACCCTGTTTGCCTGGGTATCAGCAGCAGAGGTTGCAGAAGATAGAATATTGCTGAACAGCGAGTGCACCTGTCTGATTCTTGCTTTGGAAGCTTCCTCTCAGGGGTGTACTCCACCCTGTGAGGTGTGGGGTGTCAGACTGCCCCTAGTGGGGGATGTCTCCCAGTTAGGCTACTCAGGGGTCAGTGACCCACTTGAGCAGGCAGACTGCCCCTTCTCAGATCTCAACCTCCGTGTTGGGAGATCCCCTTCTCTCTTCAAAGCTGTCAGACAGAGTCGTTCGCGTTTCACAGGCTTCTACTCCTTTAGCTGAGCCCTGTCCCCAGAGGCGCAGTCTACAGAGACAGGCAGGTTTCCTTGAGCTGCTGTGACCTCCACCCAGTTCCAGCTTCCCAGCGGCTTTAGTTACCTACTTAAGCCTCAGCGATGGCGGGCGCCCCTCCCCCAGCCTCGCTGCTGCCTTGCGGTTAGATTGCCGCAGACTGCTGTGTTAGCAAGGAGAGAGGCTCCGTGGGCGTGGGACCCTCCCGGCCAGGTGTGGGATACAATCTCCGGTGTGCCGGTATTACAGCGCAGTATTGGGGTGGGAGTTACCCGATTTTCCAAATGGTGGTTTTTGATGATTTTGTCCAGTTTATTAGTTTTAGCTTGCTAAGAGGATTTTTTGACTTCTTCACACCACTACACCCAGAAGTTGCCTCTCTACCTCTTTTGAAAAAAAATCTGTATAGTATTTCATTTTACAAACATGCCATAATTTATTTAATAAAAAATAGTTTTTTCACTTTTTAAATATAGTCTGAGCAGTGCTGAAGCTAGCCTTCTATATATAACTTTACTTACTTTTGCTAATAAGATACGTGCATTTTTAATTTTGATAAATGTCAAATTATTCTCCAAACTTTGTTCTCAATAATTACATTGTTAGAATAATTTCCAAGAAGGTCCACTTCTGTATATATTGCTACTACCATATACAGGTTAAGCAACCCTACTGTGAAACTAAAATGCACCATAATTCAAAACTTTTTGAGTGGCATTGTGACGCCACACATGGATGTCTGAGATAGTATCGTGTTTGTTTTCTGATGATTCAGTGTACATAAATTTTGTTTCATGTACAAAATTATTAAACATATTGTATAAAATTACCTTCAGGCTATGTGTGTAAGGTATATATGAAACATAAATGAATTTTATGTTTAGACTTGGATTTCATCCTCAAGATATCTCATTATGTTATGTATAAATATTCCAAAATCTGAAAAATTCTGAAATCTGAAATGCTTTTGATCACAAGCATTTCAGATAAGTGATAACAGCCTATACTATTAATCTTTCATATTTTTGCCAATATGAAAAGCAAACAGTTTGGTATCTTTTTGTTTGTACTTATCTAATTGGAGTTGGGAATCTTCTCATATGCTCTTTGACCATTTCTTTTTATTTTATGAAGTGACGTTTTATTCCTTTGCTTAATTTCCAATTATTTTTATTTTTTATTTTTATTTATTTTTTATTTATTTATTTTTTTATTCTTAAATTTTTTTATTGGAACGAAATCTGTTTTAGCCAGCCAGGTCAATCAATCAATCCACATTGACAAAACCTCATATGCTATACCTTTATTGGGTTCCTATCTCTTATTCTTTTTTTTTCTAGACAGAGTGTTGCTCTGTCACCAAGCCGGAGGGCAGTGGCACGATCTTGGCTTACTGCAATCTCTGGCTCCTGGGTTCAAGTGATTCTCCTGCCTCAGCCTCCCGAGTAGCTGGGACGACAGACGTGCACCACTGCACCTGGCTAATTTTTATTTTATTTTATTTCTTTTGAGATGGAGTTTTAGCCTTGGTGCCCAGGCTGGAGTACAATGTTGTGATCTCGGCTCACTGCAACTTCTGTCTCCCAGGTTCAAGCAGTTCTGCCTCAGCTTCCCAAGTAGCTGGGATTACAGGCACACGCCACCATGCCTGCTAATTTTTGTATTTTTAGTAGAGACAGGTTTTCACCATGTTGGCCAGGCTGGTCTCGAACTCTGACCTTGTGATCTGCCCACTTTGGCCTCCTGAAGTGCTGGGATTACAGGTGTGAGCTGCCATGCCTGGCCTTAATTTCCAATTAGTTTGGTTCTTTTTTTCTTATTTATAGGATCTTTTGGTATTATAGTGATACTGTTATCTGTTTTATGTTGTAAAGATTTTTTTCTATTCTGTCCTTCCTTCTAGTTGTAACTGTTTTCAATCTTTTAAGACCCTGGTATTGTAATTTATGTTTCTGTTTGTTTTTAAAACAGAAAGTTGTACAAGGGATTGATTTAAACCAAATTCGAGGACTTGGGTTTGATGCCACGTGTTCTCTGGTTGTTTTGGATAAGCAGTTTCGCCCATTACCGGTCAACCATGAAGGTAAGACCACGTCTCTTCCTTTTCCCAGTGGTGGGAGACTTGCCTGATTAATCCATTGGGCCCAGGTGGAACAGGAGGGCAGGCATCTCTTGCTGCTGATAGTGAAATTTAGAGGTAGAGTGAAGTGACACAGATCATGTCGCAGAAGCCAAGAGCTTGGAGAGCAGTTGGTATTAGTGGGTTGGTATTGAGGCTGATTAGGGGGACTTGGCTTTATAAAACTCAAGAGCCACAGTGCGGAACATGATAAAGGAAGGACATGAGATTGTTAGCTAGTAGTAAGTAACCTTGAAACACACAGGTGGTTTTGATGTTTTCTGGGAAGAGAGTGCCACTACTTGCAGTTTCTTTGTATACGACGTTCCTATTCCATGCTTATCTGAGTGGATGAGCCAAGTCCTTTGAAAGGAGATGGAACATGGTAGACAGGGCCATGTGACAAACAGAAGCTAGAAGCAGATGGCCTCTCTATTTTCAATAGCCAGACCAAAAGACATTCACATGAAATGATGTTGTCCTAATAGACACTTGTGAGTACAGAAATGAACTGTTTCAAACGTAAAATGCCACTTGGGTCCACCGTCAGAGATTTTTCACAGCAGATAAGGTTTTCACTTTTGGGGAATTTTAGCCAATAACGCTGGTACTGGGGTTACAAACCCAAAAGTCTACTAATACATTAATGTAATAATTAATATATTAGTCAGATGGGTAATGTAAAATGAGTAATAGGCCACGCTTGAGAAAAACCACTGCACATGTGTGAAGATAAATTTCAACTGATATTTAAACTTGTAATGAGCAGAAGACATTAGGGAGCAGTGGAGGCTGCATTGCACTGGAAATTGCATGCTCCATCTGAAGGGAGGGGCCAGTGCTAGGCATTGTCAGTCAGCTGTCGCCAAGATAGCCATTGCAAACATATTTGGGGCTAGATTCTGTTTGAGAACGCTTGGTTCTGGACACTGTTGCAGCAGCATCTTTCTTAACTGTTGGCTATGAGGTAGTAGGGTACATTGGTACACAGTGGAATTAGAGTTAGGCGGGGACTCTGATTGTAGCTCTGCCATTGCTGAGCTGTGACACCTTGGGCAAGCCACTTAACTGTGTTTCTCAGTTTTCTTCTCTGAAAGAATTTGAATAATGAATCAGTAGCTTTGCTGTGAGAATTTAGTGAGAGACTGATACTTAAAATGGTCAGAAAAGTTTCTTCCATCAGATGATGAATTTTTTAAGAGAATATTCCGGTCACTACTATGGACCTAATGTATGAAATAGTGATTATTATAATTATAAGGACTATAAATGATCATCTATTTGCATCCCTTTTCACTATAAGTGATCACTATAAATAATCATAATCACTATGTGCTGAAAATGGATGCAAATAGATGAATGATTAGAGCACAGTGGTAATGATGACCGTTTTCTGCACACGCGCACACACACAAACACAGACACTTTTTTCCCTCTTCTTGTGACATTTATTAACACCTCCTATATGCCAAGCCCTGTCTTAGCCAATGCTGGGGCTTCAAAGATGAATCAGGATGGTTCTTGTTCTTGGTGGCTATTCATTGGCCCAGTTGGCACTGTTCTGGCCCAGGACAAGGCAGCCTCATTCTGAGCCATTTCAGAAAGCAGAGACCAAAAATGGGTAGAGCAAACCTCAGCTCTGCAGCAGCAAGCATTCACTAATTACAAGATGTGGCCAGCCACAGACCTGGCCATTTTGGGAGGCTGTCAGTGTGTCTTTTATGGGCTTTATTTAAGTAAAGGTCAGGTGATCGTTGGGGATGCCATAGATCAGATGTCTCTTACTGCTGATAGTGAGATTTAGAGGCAGAGTGTGGAGGCCAGAAGTCACGTCCCAGAAGTTAAAAGCTTGGAGAGCAATTGGCACGAGTGGGGTGGCGTTGGGGGCAGAGTTAGAGGGAACTTGGTTCCATAAAGCACAAGAGGTATGTTAGAGAGCCTGATTATGGGTGGGACTTTAGATACTAAGAGTCCTGGTTCAAGGATTTTGTATCATCTGATCTAAAATACATGTTTATTTATTTATTTTTACTCTGGCTGTGCATTAGTATCAACTGGAGATCTTTTTAAAAATTGACAATTCATGAGCCCTACCCTCAAGATTTGTATTCACTTGACTTGAGGTGGAGCTAGGGCGTTGACTTTTTAAAAAAGTTCTCTCAGTAAGTCTAGTATGTAGAGAATCACTGGGCACAGATTAACAGAGAATCAAAATATTAGGAACAGAACACTTGAAGTGGAAGAAGGTAGTTCCTTGTTAAATTTGCTTAAATATGTACCCTCTTTGGATGCTATATATTTTTTTCATTGTAGGTAGAATGGCCTCCTGTTAACAAATCCTCTATTAAAAAGGTAACTAGGTTCCCACTCTAATTATAAGTGTTGAAATAACTTTATTCCACCTAAAAGGTTAAAGTGTACCCATTCATCAACTGCATCCAGCTGCAGGTGCCCTCATCAGTTTCTTGCCTTTCAACAGATTATATTAAGGTTAGATCTTTTATCTGAAATGGATTATCCTGTGCAAGAAAATGAAATTAGAATTATAAAGGTGGTTTGAAGGTTCTTTAGAGACTTCTACCTGCATGGCAGCCACCAACTCTTAATTGGCTAATGGGAGTAATTGTGAGGAGCGGAGAGTGGGGTCAGGAAGATTCCAGATAACCCTAATCATGCAGATAACCTAAAACCAAACCCATAAGACCAGCAAAAGTATTGCCATCTTTAGATGTTAACCAAAAAATTACAAACAAATAAATTAAGTACAATAGTTTAAGAAAATACAGCATTACTATATGATAAAATAGTCTCATTGTTTGCCTTTCCTTGTTTGACTCTTCTTCCTTAAAAGATCTGAACAGCCCCTGGGCTGGACAGCAGCACAGTTGCTGAATGCTTCCTACCCCTGCCACTGACTGAATTCAGAGCCTCACCCTGATTGTGTCATCTCAGCCGTAGGAGCTCTTGGGAGGGAGAGGAACAAAGGGTGATAATTGGGGCTGGAGAGGGAGTTATGACCTAGTCTCCTCCGTGCAACAGATACCTAATATTTAGATTTTTTTTGCTGATTCATAATAATTTTCCCCCTCAGGTATGCCTGCAACACATTCTGTGAACATAAACATGTATTTTAGCAAGGTATTAATTAAGTGAATATATGGATGAATAATAATCTGCCCTTAGGTAAAGTGAGGTAGCTCAAATTTTGCTTTACCTCCAATTCTCTTAAACGACGACATTTTCGTGGGTCTGTGTTCTGTTTCCCATGCAGCCTTATTGTGTAGAACCTCTTTCTCACTCTTTCTTCACCTGCGTAGCCAGTGGCTAGTCATTTGAAGAAAATAAACACTTTCCTGCCTTTTGGAAGCTTTCTGTGCAGCTCCAGGCTCAGCTAACTAGAGCCTACTCTTTGCTCCTCTTCCACATTCCCATGTCTGGTAGTCAACACACACTATAGACTCTTTCTCCATGCAAACATGCTGCTTAAGGGCAGAACTGTGGCACATTCTTCTTGATATCCTAGCATCCAGCACTGTGCTTGGCATGTCGTAGATGCTCAATAAAAGATTAAATTAACTTTCAGTTGATTTACTTGTGGTTTTCCATGAGAGCTGAAAAAAAATTAACTTCTCAGTTTTTATCTAAAATGAAAATTATAAATTATTAATTCTAATGCAGTATTGATTCTGTACAATTTTCACTGTATTGTTCTGACTGCATTTTGAGAGCATCTTTATATACAGGCAGTACTAGCTGATTGGTCTGTCTTCACTATAGGCAGAAGTTTAGCAACAGGTATTTTTACCTTAAAGTAGCTGTAGATTTGTTCTGTATAGTACTTAAGAAACAATACTGATATTGTCCCCTTCAACACTCACCCACCCACACACACACTGCAGGCGTATGCATGTATACACACCCACGTCGTGATTTATTGATGGTTCTGGAATAGGAGCTGGACATCAGTATTTTTAAAAGTTATCAAGGCAATGCTAATGTGCAACTAGGTTTTAGAACCAGAGCTTTGAGCACTTCTGTTAGATAGTAGAACAATTCTGTTTACAAAAAATTTCTTTGACATTCCTGTGGGAGGTTACATGTACTCTTTATTATTTTCAAAGTATTAGTATTATGGTTTGTGGAACGTTCGTGGGAGGTGAGATCTTTCCAGTTAGGCAAACCAGCAACTGAGCCCCTGCTTTGTTATGCCCATGACCTTATTTAGGTATCTTCTTACATTGGATTTTTTTGTTTGTTTGTTTTAGCAAGATATGTAGTGCTGCAGTTACTTTGCCATTAAATAAAATGTTGTGTGAAAATATAATACCTGGCTTGGTAACTGCTGAGTTTCTTTTCTCTTTACCCTAATAATCTCCCAAGTATATTCATTGCTGTTCTGCATATTTTGCCATCAGAGGCGTCAGAGGGCTGTTAAAGGATTTCTGGCTTGCTCGTTGGTACAGGATGAATTAACAGAGGCTAGGGAGAGAGATAAGGGGTTACTGTGTTGACTACAGGGTGGTAAAGGCAGGATATGAAGGGCAGTGCTCCTTTTCCAGCTGTTTTTAAATTCTCTTCCTTATGATTTACTCCTCCTGAGGGCCTGCTTTCTGAGAAGTACTTGCCATATGCTTTATATGCATTATCTTTTGTTTAATAACTTCCTGAATTATATATCTTCATGTGTAACTATGTCTTCATCTGTAACTAGCATTCCCCGTTAGATCTGCCTAATTCCAAAACCAATGAGCTTCCCACGCCAACAAACCAACCAACCAAATGAGGGAAAAAAACACCTAAATGAACTAATTTTAATTAAACTGACCAGAAAAAGTGGGAATATAAGCAGTTAAATGCCATGGTGTAGCTATTAGATGTATTATACTATCAAAGTATTTATCCATATTTAAAGGAGTCAGATCTTAAAAAGAGAAAGTATTGCTGTAGTCTTATTTCATAGATGCCTTTCCTGAATGTATGCCCAGAAAAGTTTTTCTAGAACAGAAGGGATAAGAAAGGAAGAGAAGAAGTTGAGAGAGAATACTGGATAATATAATTAATTGGTAGATTTATTTTCGGCTTTTAATGTAGACATTTCTTCTAAGGTTATGGTCAGAGAACACATGACTGGAGGGGAGACTCCAGGCCTGGGGACAGTGCATTCATCAGCCTTGCTGGTGTCCTTTCATTTTGCTCATTCTTGATACATAAAATTATAGAAAGTACATAGCATTTTGGTCTTCGGAATCCATAATTGTTCACTTGAATTAGAAGGAAGAAAATGTGTGCCTATCTGCATCTCCCTCTCGTTTCTGCTAGAGGATTCCCATCGAAATGTCATCATGTGGCTGGACCATCGAGCAGTCAGTCAGGTCAATAGGATCAACGAGACCAAGCACAGCGTCCTCCAGTACGTCGGGGGGGTGATGTCTGTGGAAATGCAGGCCCCGAAGCTTCTGTGGCTGAAAGAGGTGAGTGCATAGAGTCTAAGAGAAGATACCAACAATAGTAGAGGATCCCTTTTATTGTGGATCTGTATGTACCAGGCACCTTGCTAAAATCAGTTCCATTTGATTTTTTCCCAGCAACTAGGAGGAACGTTGATCCCATTTTATTGATTACAGTGCAGTTAAATCACACCTGTTTTTATGTGCCTAACTCTTACCAGGCACTATGACAAGTATTGTACATGTTATCTCTTTGAAGGCCAACAGCCCTATGAAGTGTTTTTATGTGTGGTGTTTACTTTAGGGTGTCTGTTTTGTAGACGAGAAAACGAATGTTCATAGAGATAAAACAACTCACTCAAAGTGAAAAATATGTGACAGAACCAGAATTTGAACCTAACACTGGCTGATTCCAAAATGGTTTTTTCAAATTTTAAAATGTTTCTTTTGTGGATACTTGGTCTCACTGTGTTGGCTAGGCTGATTTCAAACTCCTGGCCTTATGTGATCCTGCAAAAGTGATGTGATTATAGGTGTGAGCCACTGTGCCCAGCCATCCAGAATCAATTCTTTTAATACCCGGTATTCTACTGGAGTTCAGAGAGATTAATTACCATTCCAGTGAGAAAGCAGCAGAGGTGGGATTTAAGTCCATATCTTCTGATCAGGACCTTCCTAGTCTGTACACTTTTAGCCCCAACTTATTAATATTTGGCCTTATTGACATCTTAGGCTTCCCCTTTCTCATCCCACCTGTACTCCAGTTTCTCATCCTTAAATGATATGGCAATCTCTGGTCAAAGCACTTGCAGGTGGTTTCCATTTCCAGCTGTGAGGACTCCTTTATGAAGTGTGGAGAATGGTGATGTCAGCTTAATGGTTCCCATTAGAGATGGATGTGTGAGAAAGTTCAAGTCCTTCGGGAACCTCAAGGACTTGAAAACCTCTAGGTGGTCTGGAGAAATAGAGAATCCATCTAATGGGCATGACCTGTGATTCATTTACTGGCTCTGAGATTTCAGGTGGGCTGAGTCATCTATTACTCAGATTGTGAATGGAGATGGGGAGAGCTTAGGGTGCTGAGAAGGTGCCTAAGGATTGCCATCATGGGGCAGGAGAGTAGTAGGAAAGAAGGGCTTCAGCAATCAAAGCAGGCTTGGCTTGTTAGCTGTTTCAGATATTGAGCTGTTTTGTAGGTTTTAATCTACATAAAGGCTTCTGTGGTTGCTAAAAGTTTGACAGAGTTTCTTGGGAGTCAGGAGTTTTCAAGAATCTAATTCTGACTCTACTGTCAACAATTGTATGCTTTGGTCAAAGCACTTCTTATCTCAGACCTCACTTTTTTTCATCTGTAAAGTGGGAGAGTTGTATTAACCAGTTTGCAAACCTGACTCGGATATATGCTGAAACACAATATTTGAATAAAGAACTGTTCTGCACTGCCCCATACCCTGCTTTGAGTTGTATAAGCATTAGTTGATTTTAATCCTAACAATCTCTGCCTGGTAGATAGCATGGGAAACTGATCCTGAGGAGGCTTTCCCAAACAGGTGATCAAGCCAGAATTTAAATCCATGTTTGCTGGGCCCCAAATCTCAGCTTATTCCATCATGTCATGCAGTAGTAAAATCCCTCCATGAAGCCTGGCTCTTGGCGTAGGACCAGGAATGATGGCAGTGGTCTTCTTCAACTTGGCCTAAACTTGTTGCTATATCAACAGGTTTGGATTGGATATATCACCTTTTTTAGCAACACAGAAAGAAGAGTTATACTGAGTTAAGTAAAGAGGATTGGGCAGAGGGTCGTTGGTTCAGTGTCAGGGCCTTCTAGAGCACGTGCCACATGGCCAGCTCCAGCCTCTATCCCAGGAGATCTAAATGCATGTCTGGCACGAACCTCTCAGGATTCTTACCGTCTCGCACTTGAGATAAAACTGCACTAAGTAAATCCCATAGGAAATAGTTAATATCTAGATTACTTGGCAATGTTTGTGACCCTCTGAGAGCATCCTCTATTAATTTATTTTAAAAATTCAATTTTCTTTCAGAATTTTCTGAGTAAGCCTCCAGTGTGGGTATGTTTTGGTAAGCATGTACAGGAATTCTTGCTGAGAATTCCTTTGGCTTTAATGTGGTTGCAAAATCAAATTAAAGAGATTTCTAAGTCAGTTTGAGCATTTTCTTAAAGCCTGACCAGGAGGGCTATAGTGCTTCTCAGACTTTAATGTATAAATGAATCACCTGGAGATCTTGCTGAACTGTAGTTTCTGATTCAGTAGCCCTGGGATAGGGACTGAAAATTGGAGAATTTGTATTGCTAACACAAGTTCACAGGTGATGCTAATGTTACTGGGCTGGGAACTTGTGAAACCACTTTTAATTCCAAAAGCTCTGTTCCCCTACGCTGAAAAGCATCCACTAGTGCGGAGTCAGGGAATGGTACCTTTGTTTTTAATGCTATGATGGGAGACACAGGGAAGTTTGATAGCTTCAGTAGAGCTGCTTGAGTGCACGTTCAGAATAAAAACATGAGATTCTGTGCTCTAAGTTTATCAAGCTGTCATGTTTTTACTCTTTCTTCATTCTTTAATTCTTGAAGTCTGTACTGAGCTCAACTATGAACCAGCAAGTGCGATAGGCACTGGGGACATGGGGACAATAAGGACTCAATCTTACCATTCAGCAGCACAGAGTCCACTAGGGATAGTGGTGGGGGAGCATAAGGAATGGGGTGGATGCAGGAGTGAGATGAAAACAGAGCCATCAAATATACTATGCACTGTGATACAGCAATATACAAAGTGCTTTGGGAAAAAGGATTTGCTTCCTGGAGACAATAGTTTGACAGGAACCTCAAGATATGAGTGGAGGTTTTGCCTAGCAGAGAAGATAGGAAGGTCATTCTGAAGAGAGATTGTGATTCATCTGTGATATGGTAGGTGAGTCCCAGGGCATGAGCTGGGGTGCTTCAGCAAGCATAGCAGGAGATGAGGCCAGGTAAATAGTCTGAGTTCGGCTTTTTAAGGGCTTAATTGGTGATAGGGATTGGTTGATGATTGTTAAGCAAGGGAGGGGCGGGCTTAGGTAACTGGCAGACATGTGGAGATTGGATTGGGGTGAGAAAATGTGTGTGGGGAGGTAAGAACTAGAGTTTTCTCATTCTTCTGATGATAGCACTCTGATGGCTTTGCATTGCTTTATTAGATAAATTCCAGAAACTGAAACATGGACTACAAAATGGTGCATGATGTCATTTTTACCTCCTCCTCTCTCCTCACTCTTTGTCTTTTACCTCCTAGCTCACTATATCCCATCCACAGGGATCCACTTAGAGTTCTTTGCTACATGAGTCTTGGCTAGAGGTTGGCAGACTATGGCACCCAGGCCAAATCTGGCCTACTGCCTATTATTTGATGGCTTGAGAAAATGTAAATGGTTTTACATTTTCAAGTGGTTAAGAAAGAATCAAAAGAATGATATTTTGTGACTTACGAAAATAATAGGAAATTAAAATTTTAACGACCATAAGTAAAGTTTGATTGGAACACAGCCACACTCATCCATTTATGTGTTGTTTATGTCTGTTTTCACATTACAGTGACAGTTGAGTAGTTAAGACAGAGACTATATGGCCTACAGGGCAGAATATATATATACTATCTGGACCAACAGATGAAAAGTTTGCTGACCCCTGTCTTGACAATGCTGAGTCTTTCACCCACAGTGTTCTTCCCTCTGCTCACCGCTGATTCTTCCTCATCATTTAGGTTTCAGTTTTATTTTTGCTCTCTTAAAAAGCCTTTCCTGACCATCAAATACATCAGAGTCTCTTGTTACTACACTCTTAATTTTACTTCATTGTATCTTTCATAAATTATAGTGCTACGTCAGTTTTTGTGGTGATTTATATAATGCTTGCTCCAACCATTGTAATCTGCAGGAGGATAGAGATCATATCCACCTTGTTCTTTGCTATGTCTCGGTCCCTAACCAAATGGCTGGTGCATAGTAGGTACTCAGTACATATTTTCTGAATAATTTGAATGACTCCGTAACTCAATAAGGGGCTGTTGCAGTACTCCATGGGAGAACTAATGAGACCTGAATTAGGCACTGTGAGTTGGAAGGAGATGGGTCCTAGAAATTTTTAGAGGATAATATCAATAGGACATTGAGACTGATTGGCTGTGAGGAGTGAGTCAGATGGAGGAGTCAGAGCTGACCACTCACTTTATTATTGCTGTCATTTATCTTCTCCTTGTCCTTCACCTAGAGTCAGATGTCGGAGGGAGTTGGGTAGAATTTGGGGTTTTATCTGTCGTGAGATGTACTAGGACCACCATAGCTCTTGGGCAAAGTCACCTGGGTCCTGGTCCTGCAAATATGGAATTTAATCATGTCCTTTTCATTTAAAGTTTATGTGTTTCAGGTTGACATTTGTCTCCTTAATAAGAATTGTCAGATAAAAGGAAAAATGCCATTTGAATTTTTCATAACCCCCAGCAGTCTGGCTTTTCCATTTGGTCTCAATGATTCTGACTGTCATCTTAATGAAGGCCAAATGTAAATTAAGTTCTGTCAGGCTTGAGCTGCTGGGGTCTCCTATCTTTATAAACATGAAACATTGTAGGGTAACAAGGTGCAGACTGAGGAAGGTCAAGAGAATTGGTGAGCTGATGTGGATCCTGACAGCTCAATGTTAATGAGAGAGAATTAACATGACTTGTAGGGGCTACATGGAGATCTTCCAAGCTGTCTTTTAACTCATTTCCTCTTTTGCCATTGTCAGCAGAGCAGAAAGCTAATGATTTTATAGTTTGAGATTTTCCTTGCTTATTCCAAAGTTCGGAACCAACTGTCTGTAATGTCACAGGATTTTGTTGATGGGTTCAGGAAATATACCTGCTGCTTCTCTCTCCCCTGTCCGTGCCCCTGTGCTTCTGTCTTCCTGATAACATCCTGGGAAAATGAGGAAATGATTCTCCAATTGGTAGATTCTTTGGGGGAACCTGGGGGTTTGGATGGCTAGAGAGGTGGCTTGATAACTTCCTGCTAGCTGTGGAAGCTGCCACTTGAGTGCTTTGCAGTAGGAACTGCTGAAAAGAAAACCCTGCTGCAGGTCAGGGAAGCCTGGTTCTTCTAGTTCTTTCTGTAACAGGAGAGGCTGGCCAAAGCTAATTTTTAAAACCTTATTTGGCCTTATTTTGTCACTTTTGTTGATGATATAATAACATCTTTTCTCCATCTTGGTCTGATCTTGGTCTAATCTTGAAACTTCATGAAAGATAGACAATATAAGTTTCTTTCCTTGAAATGCCACCATTTAAATAGATGGCAGTATGGTGGAAACTAGTCTTTCTTAGTTAGTTACTGTCTAATTACTATTCAACTGTGTTCATCAGGTCTTAGCAGTAGCACTAATACAAGATATTGAGGAACTTTAGGAGATATAACACAAATGTGTGCAAAAAAGTATAGGATTTGGAGCCAAATACACTTGCATTTAAATCTTTCTGTACCACTTACCAATTGTGGGATCTTGGATAAGCAAAATCAACTTCTCTGAGTCTCAGTGTGCTGAACTATAAAATGAGGACAGTAGTATCAGTCTTGTAGAGTTATGAGTTAGTGAGATATTTGTAAAGTGGCTCATATAATAGATATTCCAATAGTACTTTATTTTCATTATCGTTGTGTTTAAAAGTGCTTGTTTCTACTGATGTACATTTCAGTAACATCCTATCACTAACTGAGATAATTTTAAAGACTAAAATATCTTATTTCATGGGGCTGGTCATAATGAGTGATATGTTTTTTCCTGTTTTATTCAGGAAAATTCTAGAAACCATCATCAAGGTTTCTAGAGACAATCATAGAAAATAGAGAATAGAAGAGCACAGAACATATTTTCAGAGTCATTCATTTATTTGAATCACCCACATCCTATGTGGCGATGTGTAATACCTATGCCAAAGGCAGCCAACTTCGAACTGTGAAGCTGATTAACTTACTTGAGTACCTTCTACTTGTCTCCCTTAACATTTACCAATGCCACCAGCCCCAGAATGTTTTTACTTCACAAGAGTTATTTTATTTAATCTTTACACCAGTCTGTGGGACAGATATTATCTCTTTTTATTTTACCAGATGAAGCTCAAAATGGTAAATAACTTACTCGTGGTCTCATACTATGTAAGCAAACCCATGTCAAGAGCTGCACCATCAGCTCTGTTCCCCCATCTGCTACCTTATGGGAACCTGTGCACTTTCAGTGTGGGAATCCAGAAGTGGTCTCTGCCACCAAGAAATTACAGTCTAGTTAGAGAATAAAGATGCAGAGCAACCAAGCAGTAAGAGCAGAAGAAGAAAATAGATGAAAATAAGAGCTAAAGTGTATGCAGTGCTTGTTAATACATCTAGTACTTCTCTAAGCATTTTACCCATGATAATTCATTTATTTCTCACAGTTACCCTATAATTATTGTCTTTTTCTTTTCTTTTTTTTTTCTTTCTTTCTTTCTTTTTTTTTTATTGAGACAGGGTCTTGCTCTGTCACCCAGATTGGAGTACAGTAGCACAATCTTGGCTCATTGGAACCTTTGCCTCCCAGGCTTGAGTGGCTCTCCCACCCCAGCCTCCTGAGTAACTGGGACTACAGGCACACACCACCATGCCCAGCTAATTTGTATATTTTTTTGTAGAGATGGGGTTTTGCCATGTTGCCCAGGCTGGTCTCAAACTCCTGAGTTCAAGTGATCCACCCTCCTCGGCCTCCCAGAATGCTGGGATTACAGGTGTGAGCCACTGTGCCTGGCCTAATTATTGTCTTTTACAGATGAGGAAACAGGCACAGAGACTTTAAGCAACTTGCCCAAGGTCACTCAGCTAATAAGCGGCAAGGCTGGGATTTGAAGTTTGGCATTTCACATCCAGTGACATCCAGCTCATCACCATTTTGCTCTACTGCCTCTTCCAGCATTTGCTTTGCAGGCTTTGCATAAACTAGTGTAGGGAAGACATTTGTGGGTGATGGCTTTGGGAGGATCTGAGGCTGTGAACAATGGTCAGTAGCTTCATTGTTTCATTTAGGAAATATTGAGTGTCTCCTGTGTGAGAGGCACTGTGCTGGGCACTGGGGATGCCAAGGTGAATGAGTGGGACAAGGGCCCTGGGGTAGGCTTCTGGGAACTTAAGAGTCTAGTGTAGAGAGGCAGAAAATAGACACACACAAAGTGATTTTGTTTTCTGGAAAATGCTATGAAGGAAAAACACAGATGAACAGATTTGGCATGGCTAGTGTGGGCCTCTCTTGGGAGTTTTTGTTTGACCTGAATGATGAGATAAGAAGGAGGAGCAACAGATTCACCGTGGGGGAGGAAAGCACCTCATGAGATCAGCAGAGGAGGTCAGCTGGGCCGGGAGGGTATGAGCAAGGCACAGAGGCGTAGGAGGGGGTTTGGCGAAGTGGGCAAGGGCTTTCACATGCACAGCCTTGAGGCCAGGGGCAGGAGTTTGGGTTTTATTCCAAGAACAGTGGGAAATGGTTGATGGGTTTTAAACATGGGTGTGACACAATATGTTTTATGACTTTGAAAAAATCATTCTGGCATATGTGCTAGGTAGATAGTAAATATTTGTATAGCAACAACAAAGTTCATACTGTAGCGTTAAAGGGAAGAAAAGTTAAAAGACTAATGAACAGTCTTATAAATACATTTGTTTTAAGAAACTATCAGTACGGAAAAAAAGACTGGCATATACACACAAAAATCCATTAATACTGGTACACTCTCCATGGTTGGAATAGTTTGCTACTGTTTTAGCACAATGCTCATGCTTTTATTACATAGTAATTTTCCATTCAAAGCTTGTAGTCATAGCTAACCTTTCTGGTTGACAACACTTCATTATTGAGCAAGGGATTTTTTTTTTCTTTTCTTTTCTTTTTGGGCTTATTTTCCTAAAAAGCACCATGCTAGGGATTTCACAGGGAGAATTTCATCTCTGCCCTTTAGTGACGTAGTATAACAGCATGCTGTTTTACTGTATCTGTATGGCAGTATGAGGAAGCCAAGACTCAGAGGACTTAAGTAGCATCCCCAAAGCTACACAGAGGTAAGTTGTAGAGCCCAGATTCTCACCTAGTCCAGTCTGCCTCCAGCTCCTGGGCTCTAACTATTGCCTCTTACTGCCTGCTTTTAAAGGGCACTCATTTCTTCCCACTTGCCAGGGCTACAGGCTAGCAGACCACTGGCTGGATCTGGTCCCCAGACAGCTTTAGTTTGACGTACCATATGCTTGGAAAAAAAATAAACAATTTTAAATTAGTTCAATATTTAAAAATTGAGAAATTTTATCTGAAAATTCAGATTATTTATTTTCCTGAATAAATAATGAAAGAACCTGGTAATACAGGGTCCACACTTGCATGCGAAAGGGATCAGCTGGAGCTGAATAGGGGCCGCCTTCTTTAGAAGGGGTCAGCATTCTTCATTTTGCTGCAGTCCCCACCCAGCCTGCTGCACTCATTTCCTTTTTCAGCCCTACCCCTCTGAGCACTTGAATTTGAGACTTAGGTGTGGGAATGTGTTCAAGGAATCTATCATTACTTTTCTTCTAGCAAGCGCTTAGAGAAATGGAAAGGCATTCTAGATGGCAAATTTCTTGGTCCAGGGCTCTCATGATTCCATGCCCGTGTTCTC
This sequence comes from Piliocolobus tephrosceles, assembly GCF_002776525.5. Taxonomy (NCBI): domain Eukaryota; kingdom Metazoa; phylum Chordata; class Mammalia; order Primates; family Cercopithecidae; genus Piliocolobus; species Piliocolobus tephrosceles. The sequence continues at coordinate 162,885,072 of NC_045434.1, read as the reverse complement.
TCACACCTCTGGGTCTTTGCTCAGGTTTTTCCTTCTGCCTGGAAAACTTATAGTAATTTCTTCCTTCACCAGGAAAACTTTTAATAATAGTTCAAAACCCAGCCTTCACTTCCTCCAGGAAGCCTTCCTTGACTTAGTATTGATTTAGGGTCCTACCCTCTGTCCTGTGGCATTCTGTGCTTATCTCTACCCTAGAATTTAATTGTATTACATTGTGCTTTATTTATCTCAGTGTCCCTAGCCTCTAGAGCACTGTTTAAATTCTAACATTAATAACTTAGTGTATATTTTGATGGGTGGATGAATGAGCGGATGAACTTATTAAACCATCTCATGCCATTTTTGATTGCTGGGTGCGTTTGTCCAATCATTTCATTCCAAACTAAAGGTTCACTGCATGCCCAACATAAGTTAATTTTCTCTTCCTCACTGTGGAAAATGAGATTTGAGCATTACTGTTCCTTTCCATCCTAGAGCCACCCCTTGGCTGCAGTCCTGTTACCTGAGTCACAGCTTATTTTGTAGGCAAAGTGAAGGCTCTAGACTGAGACAGTAACTCCTCTGGGCCTCTCCACTGTGTCTTCGGACTCCTGTGATGGATACCCCTTTAAGTTGCTCCCTTCACTCCCCAGGAGAATCCAAGACTCATCTTCTCAATCAAAAAGCCTCTCTTTAGAATGTTTATACTAGGGCCCTGTATATTGGTCCAGATTCCTCCCAGCCTTTGAGGAATGCAGACAGTATTGTCAGCTGCTGTTAGGGCGTGTGTTATGGATTTTCTTTCCGGGGTAGGTACTGGACTTGTAACTAAATACACAGAATGTTGAGGCTGATGGCTTGCCTTCATCTACCTGGACAGTGAATCCCTTCCTTATTATCCTGTATTTGCATATTTGATTTATACCAAATATGTGTTGCATTCTTTTAGTTTTATAGTCCAGCAAAGCAATTTTTAAAAGGCAGACGAAAGAAGAAAAGTTCTTGGCCAGATATCTTATAACATTTAATAAATGTCAGCTATTATTATAATACTTTTAAAAATTTGATTTATGGTTATGGCAGACGTTCATAAATATTTCCTTTATATGATCTATTACATGACCTTGTGGGACAAATATTACTACTTCTCACATATTACAGATGAAGACAAGCCTCAAAGAGATGAAATGACTTTTCTACAGGTATCAAATCTTGGTGAAGGTCCTTTGGGCTTAAACTGGAGCCAAATGAAGGCCCTTGGATCTTAATGAAGGTCCTTTTGGCTCTAAATTCTGGTGTGTGTGTGTATGTGTGTGTGTGTGTGTGTGTGTGTTTCTGCTGTACCATTTTTCTTCCTCATTTGGGTTGGTGGATTTTCAGCTCCATAAAAGCAGGGAAAAAATCTATCTCTTCATACCTTACTGTTTTATATCCCCAGAACCAAACACTGTGTTTGGCATTGAAAAAATACTCAATAAACATTTACTAAATGAATTCATGTCCCCTGGCCAGCCAGGAGCCAGCCATGTGACTGTAGTACTGAAGACCACATGCCTGGCTTACCTGCTGCCAGTCTTCCTGACGGCTCTGCAGGGATGTTGACCGCCTCTAGGAGTCATTAGTGTAACCAGAGAGGTGTGAGGCAGGACTGTGAAGTTAGGCTTGCCTTATGCCTGCCTGGTATGATTCTGTGTCAATCAAAAATTGAACAAAATTCGTTTCTCACAGTGGCTAAAATGTAAGTCACACTTACTGGAGGAAAATACTGTCTTTATAGAAACAACACTGAAAGAGACAATGCATTTAATGTGTGTTGTAATGTAGTAACTCATAGCATGTAAACTATCAGCTTGGAAATCGAGAGGTTCCGAGTCAATGGATGTCCACTGAGGCAAGGAAGGTAGCAGGCTAGAAGTCCAAAGAGATACAAAATGTTAGTCTTTTGGAGGAGTAAGTAAATATCATTTCTCTGAACACCTGGGCTGGTTTTACCTTCTTTTTTCTGGTTATCCAAAATGATAATAATTGTTCTGTTATTGTAGGGATATATTTATTTAATAAGTGAAACAAACTTTTGTCTGGTAACTGCTATGTACAAAGTACTGTGCCTGGTGATGGTGAGGAAAGGAGGAAGCCAAGCTCACCCTTTATCTCAAGCAGTTCCCATATCTAGTACCAAGAGCGAGAGGCTGTGAAAGCCATTACTGCCGTCCCCTCCCCCCGCCTGCCCGCCATGTTTTATTATCAAAATTTCAAACCTACAGAAAAGTTGAAAACATTTTACAGTGAATACTCAGAGCCATCACCTAGAGCCTGCCATGGACATTTACTGTCCTTGCTTTATGACTTATGTTGTTTCCATCTCTCTGTTCCTCTATCCAGCTTACATTTTTGGAATAAGTTGGGAGATCGTTACACTTGGGAAAGCATTTTGAAATATTAAAAGTTGTTTACATTTCTGAAATATTAAATACGTTTTAGTTAAGATATTGACTTTGTTTTACTGCTATCTACATACATGGTCAACACCTGTACTAGACTTTATTAAATATCCACTGTGTGCTTTTAAATCTTCTATCCTATTTATTCTTATGAAAATCCTATGAGGTAGATGTTATCACTTGCTTTGCAGATGAAGAAATTGGGAATGGAGGGAATTAAGTAGATGGCCACTTATCACTCTATTACCTCTGGCAGTGTTGGAATACAAATCCAGGTTTCTGACTCTAAGAAATGAATTTGAAAAATTATCGTAAAGGTGAGCTGGTGAGACACCAGCCGTTATCACACAGGTACCCCTGTCTACAGATAAGACATCATTGGAGCTTACCTAAGTAAAGCAAAGCAAGCAATTAGAAAATAAAAGCGCTCTCATTTTACTGATTAATTATTCACTATTTTCTTAATAATGGCTTTATTTTTCTATCATTTTTATTATTATTACTTCACTTTGATTAGAGAAAGCCACTTCTGATGGTTTAAGTTAAAAATCCCAGATAACACATTTGTTTGGCATAAAGTTTTAAGGCAAATGTGAACTCTAGAATAAAACATTATCAAAGTTATTAAAAGTTTAGCTGTTCAAAGTTAGACTCAAAATGAAAGAATCATACTTGAGACCGGGTGAGATCTGTTTCCCACCACTACGCAAACTCTGACCCAGAGCCTCTTTTGTTTGTGCCCCAGGACATTATAGCTACCTCTCCAAGAGCTGGCTTTGTCCTCTTCTTTGCATTCCCCTGACGTATTTGTAATGAGAAAGAGTGACTAAATGATGGAATGAGTTCCTTACCTCTTCTGAACCCAGGGATCCTGGAAGTGCTGACATAGTTAAGACTTCCCTGGAGGCTTGTCTGTTCATCCAGCATGGTCACTCTGGATTCCTATAAAGGCTCTTGTCTCTCTGAATCCTCCCTATATGGAGAGGCTATGGGTTGGATAAACTTGTGAGTGTTCAGTAATAAAAAGATGCCTGATCTCAACTCTGCGGCCCTGTCAATACCCATGCCTATGCCCCCTGGAAAAACTACATCAGTGTAGCTTCTAGGCGTATAATCTCAATGATCAGTGGCTTTTGGATCAAAAATTCAAAGTGAGGGAATATTTAGAGGAAATTAGAGAGCTGCCTAAGTGGCTCTATCCTACCTGGCCTCTGTTTCTCATTGTGGCTTTGCTAAAGGGTCTGAACCGTGGCATGGACGTACATTTTTTTCTCAGTAATGCTACATGTGTAGAGTATTGATGCTTACCCAAGCAAAGCAAAACAAGCAATTAGGAAATACAATCTCTCTGTCATGTCACTGATTAATTATTCATAATTTTATTGATAATAAGGACTTTATTTTTCTATCATTTTTATTATTATTATTATTGTTTCACCACTGATTAGTGAAAATTATTGGTCCTGGACTATCACCAGTCCCTGTTCTGGCATTTGGGAACAACTGGTGCGTGTAAGCCCTGAAACTCTCCTTCAGCACTGGCATCCTGTGAACCTGAGAGAGATAAGAAGAGAACCAGAGACTAGAATAAAGCCTACTGCAGTTGTCTTGGCATGAGACTGTGTGGCTTGGCTTTGGATGGGGGTCACAGTCAAGCCCACGGACCTGAGAGAGAGAGTGAATCACTGTGTAAGTATTTATTGAGCACCTCCCATGTCCTGGGAAGCAGCAGCTGGAGAGTGGTGAAGGAGTACTGAGTTTGGAGTTCAAGTGGCCAGGGCTTTCCCCCAGGCTTTCTACCTATTATCTGCATCATCTGGGCAATTCAGTTCATTTATGGGCCTTAGTTTTCTGTCTAAAAAATTGTGTTGATGTAGTGTTATGTATCAGAAGGTATTTGGTAAATTGTAGAATGTGGGTGGTAGTGATAGATTTTCAGATGATAGTGATAGAAAAAGTTGATTTTTGGAAAGAAAATTAGTAAGGTCTATTTTTCATATACTTACCTTTAGAGGCAGGTAAGAAATCTAAGAGTGAAGGGAAAAGGAATTCACGTTGTTTGAAGGGTAGGCAATTTTTAAAATGGTGCTTTTTAATCGTCCGGACGACTTGGGGAGAGGGTATTATTCCTGTTTTAGTGGGTGGGAACAGTCTGAGAGACACGTACCTCATGCAGCTACTGAGTGGCTAAAGCTGGGGCCCAGCTCAGATCTAACTCCAGCCTGTGCTGTTTCTACAGTAGCTCAGAAACCAAAGCTTAGGAGAACAGAGGAGCTGGAGACAGTGAATCCATCCCGAGGACCCCCTGAGCAAATGCTTCCAGGGCAGTTCCACTTGCATTATTATTAATACCTTACAGGGTGTCCTTCACGAAGTTCTCAGAATGATGGCTGTAAAAATGGGTGTGTGTTTTAGAAATAAAAATATTGTGGTGCTAACGAGTTCCTGCCAGAGTTGTTCAAGGACATTCATTCATTCAGCGAATATTTATTGAAAATTTGTTTTGTTCCAGATACTTTGTTAAATATTGGAATATAGTAGTAAAGAAAACAGAGTCATTATTCCCAGATGCTCATATTCTAGAAAGGAGATAAGAGATAAAGTCACAGTACAGTATTAGTCCAATGGGAACTCGGGTTACTCTAGAAATACAGTCCAGTTAGGATCGAGGGGCTTGGGGAGGTAATATGTAGGTTGTGGGCCAGTGGATGAATTGGAATTGGGTAATAGGCAGTTGAGGTGAGACAGTGTAAAAGGTAGTCTGGTGGCAGTCTGCGGAAATGAGATCTCTGTGGGGCTGCAAATACAGTATGGTGAGAGCTTAGACTGCAAGAAGCTCTGTGAGTCCATCAAAAGTTCCTTTAAGTCCCTTTTATATATTCCGTGCTATTAATTACAGGATTTTTTTTGCGGGGCTGAAGGGGGACCTCATGGGATGGAGCCAGTTTGCCTTAGCCACAATCAGAGAAAGGCCAGACACTTTTCCTGACTCTTCTATCTCAAGGACCTGGACCTGAGAACTGCGTATAAGTTGAGCTTTGAGTACTCACGTCCTCCCTGGGCAGACAGAGTAGCTCTCCTCATTTCAGTTGTCTCGAAACTAGACAGTGTGCGTGAGAATAAAGCAGTGAATTAACCCCACTTGTCCAAGAGGGTGGGACTGAATACTAGACAGGGCCCTTTCCACCTCTCTTGGGTGGTGAGGGGTGGTGTGTGACTCAGAGGCAGTGACATCAGCCATGACTTCATTCATCTAGAGGAAAGACAGTGTGCAGACCACGAACACGGCTGGTTTCTGCCCTCCCTTCTCGATGCTTTGTCTTGCTGGGGACATTGTCATGGTCCTCCTGTTGTTTCCCACACATTTTATTCACATCTCATGTTTAAGCTGTTCTTTTTCTTCACCCCATTCTCTTTGTTCATCTTTTGCTTTTGTCTTTATTTTCCTCTTCTTTCTCCTATTTAATTTTTCTTGTTTCACTTTCTTTCCTATGCTTCTTCTTTTGTCTCCGTTTTTCATTCTTTCCATTTGCTCTGCCCTTTCTCCTCCATCTGTATCAGAAATGTATACAGGGATGCATCCTCCTGCCTCTTATTTCTTCTCTCCTCTGGGCTTCCCACTAGGTTATTGTTGGCCTAACATTCCTAAAACTGTGTTCACAAAACACTCTCCACACAAGGACTGATGGTGGCTCCCATTCTTCTGTCCCAAGAAGTAAATAAACCAGATTTACCTCTTACTACTTCTCAACACAGGTCTCTCAGACTGACCTTCTCATAGTTCCTTCTCCATGGCCATGGATGCTGCTGATGCTTCTCCCTGCACTTTTACTCAGGCTGTTGCCTCAATGTGGACTGACCTCCATCCCATCTTCCTCAGTCTTTGCCTTCCCTCTACATGCAGATCTGACACTGCCTCCTAAGTAACCCCCTTACTTACCTCCTTCCCACAGCACTGTCTCCTTCGTGGTCATATAGAATCCATAGTTTATAAATTAATATATTTTAGAACTTGAATTATTCTGTGCTATTTATACATTCTTCCTGCATGTTTCATATGCATAGATTCTTTGTTCCACCTAGCTGGTAACTAACCTGAGGATTGGAAGTATATTCCTGCCTTTCATCTTCTTTGAGCATACCTAGCACATAGTTGGCCACAGCCAGGACTGACAGACCATTTTTTGCACAATCAAGAAATATTTTACTTGAAAAATAGTTATTTGATGCTAATTCTAGGGAAATAGATGAACAAATTATAGTTCTTTCCTAAAAAAGAGCTAAGAGTCTAGTAGAAGAGACAGGCCCACACATAATTTGAAAAGAACAAGGATTGCAGAGGAAACTAAGGTTTACTAGGAGTGTACAAGGATGGGCACATGAACATGTATAATCTCACTGAATTGAATTCGGCTAACAATCTTTGAGTTAAATGTTGCTGCAAATGAACGAAGTGAGACTCATAGACATTAGGTGACCGCTAGTCAGAAATAACACCACCAATAAGTAGGAGAACCAACATTTGGACTAAGGTGTGTCAGACTCTAAAGCACCTACTCTTTCCTGAAGAGGGAAAGATGTAGTGAAAGTGACATTCTAAGTAATAATAAAAACAATCATAAGTAAAAAGTGCTTACTATGTGCTAGGTGCTGTAAATAGATTACATATTTTTGTTCATTTGATCCCCCATCAACCCTATGGCATAGGCACTATTATTGTCCTCAGTAATTTTTATAGAATGAGGAAATTGAGATAAAGAGTAGTTGAGTAGCTTGCTCAGGGCCACATAGCTACAAAGTACTAGAGCCAGGATAGTCACTCTTACATTCTGGCTCTGAACCAGTCTGTTTGGAGAATCAGGGACTGTAGAGATGCTGACAGGTGAAGGTGTTGAGAGATGAGGCTAAAGAGGAAGCTGGGAACCACCACAAAGAACCAGTGCCCTCCTCAAGGACCTGTGGCAAAACATGCAAGAAATGTTCCTAGAAATATTTTCTGTGAGGTTGGACTGTTAGGGATCCATCATAAGGAAGAGTTTAAGTTGTGATCTTATTCTACTACTTGAGTTGTGAAGGAACTTTTGAGTTGTGGCCTTTGTCCGTGCCCGGCAGGAAATCACAGTGGAACTCTGCAACAGTGATGTAAATGAACAATTAAGGATGCACATGCCCAAATAGGCTCCAAAGAAATGCCAGTTGGAACAGTAAAGTACACGTGTCCTTTACGGGTTAGAGATGATTAAGTTTGGGTTGAAGGACATTTGGGAAGAAAGAAGAAGGGGCATCTGTGTGAGCCAGCTTGGAATGGATGCCAGGTTATCCTCAGGTGTCCCAGAGCGCTCAACATTTGATGGAGCACTCTCCCCACTGCAGCCCCCCTCTCCATTGGTACTTGGCAGCCATTCAGTGTTGCTGCACTGACCTGGGAGTCCAAGCCAGGAAGTGAATGAATCCATTTTCCAATTAAAATGAAACTTCTCCAAAGGACCTGCTCACCCTGAGAGGAGAAATTTATCTTCCTGGCAGTCTGACTTGCCTAGACTATATCTCTGCTCTGAAACAGACTGAGAAAAGCCATTAGCTTGAATGAAAAAAGAGAAACTGGGACAGTTTTTATTCACAACCTCATTCATTTATCCATTCATTCCTTACTTTTATTTCTGCAGACTTTCATTTGGCTTAGACATGTCTGCTCATTCATTCATTTATTCATTCATTAGCTAACATGACTCATCATCTATAGATCAGACACAATGCTATGTCCTAGGAGTAGAGATATTTAATAAAAAACATCGCTCTTGCCTTTGAGGAGCTTTCAGTGTAGTGAGAGAGACAGACAAATGAACAGATGATGGGAAATGCAGTGATAGGGATATTCACAGGATACTGTAAGGGCCTAGCATAAGAGCATCTAACTCAGCATAGGGAGGTCATGGGTGATTTCATTGAGTAGGAACACCAGAGTTGAGTTCTAAATGTGTACACACACAGCCATATACACGCTATTGCTTCTGTTTCTCTGAAGAACTCTAATACAGGGTGATGAGGTGGGCACCTCTTCGTGAATTAATTGGGTGTTGAAATTAGAATGGTGATTGAATGTAAGGAACAAGAGAAGAGACAGAAGATGACTCCTTTGGTAACTAGATCAACTGGCATTGGAAATCAAGGAGGAGGAACACACTTGGGGGAAGACAGCAGATTCTGTCTTGGACGTGTTGAGTTGGAGGTGCAGTGGGATATCCAGGAGACATGTCTCAGAGGAGAGTTTGAATTGGAGTTTGAGATTTGGCATGTTATTCAGCGTGTAGTTGGTTAGAGTCACAGGACTGACTGATATTTCTTGGAGAGCATGGAAACAGTGAGAAGAACATTTGGATGAGGTAAGATCCCTGGGGAGCATCAACATTTAAAGAGCAGCTAAAGAAAAGGAGCCCATGAAGGAGACAGAAAAGCACTGATGAGAAGGGCATGAGAAGGTCCAGGAGAGTGAGATGTTGAGGAAGACTTCCTCATCCCTCCGCTGGTCCCAGTCTTTGACTTTCTTTCATGTTGCTCCAAGACCTGTTCACCCTTTCCAAAGCTTTCTCTTCCTATTAGGGCTGTCTCCCTCTCTCCCATAGATAGTACCACCCACAAGGCATTGTTTGATCCAGATCACTGTGGCATCTCTCTCATCTCCTGCAATAAGAAATGCACTTCTGCATTATATTATGTTTTAGAGAGGCAGATGACTGAACTCAAACGTTGGGCTGGGCATTAGCAATGCAAATTTTGGTCTGACTTTCCATTTACCCGTTGTGTGGGACCTGGAGATAATCTTGGTCCCTTCCTGGGTTTTAGGTTCATAGTCTGCAAGCATAGTTTTCTGACTCCTTGCCTTCCCTGCCTTGAAGAATTACACAGGTCAGATGAGATCATGCATGTCCAAGTGCTTTGAAAACTGTGAAGCTCTGTAGCAGAAGAGTGAATCTTGTTGACTTATCAGGCACTTTATATTATTTCATTTAATTCTCACAGCATCCTTGGGGGAAGATGCTGGGAATGTAGCTTTGAGGAAACTGGGGCTTAAATAAATTAATTTGCCTAAAGCTACACAGCTGTTAAATGGTGAGAATGGTAACCAAAATTAGGTCTGCCAGACTTCAAAGTTCTTAGACCCCATCTACTGCAGCCTTGTTTTCCTAATACGTACAGTGGTGTCACACTCCTGGGTAGAGTCAGCTTTGCTAAATATGATCAGTTTTCATTAAAATGATAACATATTTTATGGTTGGGAAGTCAACTCTAGTGTGGATTATAAGTTTTTCTTTTCATACAAGAAGAGCAAAGCCCTCCAGGGGGAGGAAAGAGGAGGAAAGGGATACATGTAAATCCAGTTTTTGCAAATTAAATAAATTATACAATGGAATTATTTCATTTTACAAATAAATTCTATGATGTTACTGTTAAATCCTCATCTAATGGGGGTAATATGTCTTGTCTATTCAGATTTTTGTTTCTTGGATCTTTCTTGATAGTGACATAAATATTTATTCCACTTGACCTTTAGGCCTCTGCTTGCATCTCTCCCCGGAAGCCTTTTCTAGCCTCCCCAGGTTCCAGACCTTTTCCCGCCTCTGAGCCCTGTCTGTGATTACTCATTAGAAGCAGATATATGGCCACACACAAAACATTACAATAACGTTATGAGGCTGACTCATCAAACCTTGGTATCAGGCTTATTACGTTATTGTCATATATCATCTTATTAATTATCTCTTCCTTTGTGTATATCTTTCTCTTGAATGGACCTGGCTTTAGGTTTTCTTATACCTCCTGAAACTCTGCATTTTTTTTTCATAAGTTAGACTTGGCTCTTGCCCTTCAGAAGTTTGTCATTTCGAGGTAGATTTAGGTATATGAATGAATAATTAGGATACAGCATGGGATGGACAGATTCACAGAAAAGGTGACATCTGAGCTGGATTTGAATCAAGGGCAGAGGTTTGATAAGGGGAGAAGATGGGAAAGTCAATTCAAATAGAGATACCAGCTGAAACAGAGGCCTGGAAATGTGAAAGAGTGTAATGGATTTGGGAAAGTAAAAGAGGTGAGAACCGAATGGAAGGTGTTAGGAGATGAGCCTAGAAAGTCATCATCATAATGATCACAGCCAACTTGGAGCCAGGTTAAGTGTCCTGAGAGCCAGACTACAGAGTTAAAATGGGATTCTAGGCCATGAGGAGATATTGAACCATCTTTAATAAAGGAATGGAATGGGAAGCTTTATGTTTTTAGAAAGATGCCTCTAGTAGTGCAGACCTCTCAGCTTATCTGCCTATCTAACTTGAAATATTTCTGGTGTTCTGTCTCTGTGCATGGGAGTTTGAAACACACAATTGTTTTATTCATTCTGAGAAGTTGCTGGCTGGGATTTATGACCTACTCCATGCTTCCAGCATCATATTTCTTTTAAGAATGACGTTGAAGATTATGTCTCTTCCTGAAACATATTTTCTCTCTGGGCTATCAGCCTGTGCCCTAATTTGGAGTCTTGAACATATAGTGAGGATAAGGTCTTGCTCTTTCTTGGGTAGTTGTGCTGGAAAACAACAGCGTGAGTACTTGGAATGTGCAGGCAGTACTATTTATTGAGTGGGAAATTAGGGAGCTGTTCCCTCCCTTTTATTTACTGCTCACAGCAGATAACCCAGATAGAATCTCTTTGCAATTAAATAGTAGATTACTTGGATAATCCTTTGTAACTGATCATGCCTATCTTCTCATGTTGCCCCTTGACCCTGGTGTCATTGCAGTAGCTGCCTCATTTCGCCCATGAGTTCCTTCAGTGTCTAGAAGCAGCAGAAACCTCACAGCTTCCCTGGAGTGGGAGGGAAAGGGTGAAAACTACTTCTCTCTGTCCTGAGGCTGGCAGGGTGGCTACAGCCTTGAATCTTGGACATACTGCCCTACCTCCACCCTCTACTTAGACCCACAGCTATGTGAGCTTTCAGTAGTAGCCTCCTCCCAAGAAATGCTGTGGTTTGATGAAGTAATAGATGATTTTTTCTTTTTTTTTACAAAAGCTGTTCTCTTTGGTTGCTTTAAGCTGAGGGATTGCTTAACTCAAAGGATTGTTGTTGGAATGCAGAAGGCTTTTGTGCCAAGTCATATAACCCAAATCACTTTTCTTTTTTTCTTGAAAACTAGTTTTGTTAGTTGCTTGGTAACTGGAGGATAGAAAGACTTAACTCATTCAGCACAGAGAGCTCCCGGTTTGAACTCTATTAGGCCATCACCTAATGAGACATACCTGAAGTTAGTGTGTGTCGAGGGCGTGTTCCTTGCACTCTCTAATCCATGCAACATTATGCGTGGGAGGTGATAAGTACATAGAAGTTACGTGAGCTGTCCAGGATTGAAATTGTACAGAAATGTGCTTAGAATGGCTTCTGTCTGTCTTTTCTTCTGTAAAGAGTGGCAGTAGCTTCCATTATGACATTTCCAAAAGGCCCAAAATTACACCTCTTACTGAAGTGGGAGGTTCAGGGTGGTAACTGTGGCATAGTAGAAGGAAAGAACATTTACTTTAAAGCTGGAAACCCTGTGACTTTGGGCTAAGCCCTTGTGATCTGACCCCCAGTTCCTTAATGTGTGAGTATTGTGTATTACCTACATGCTTCTGCACCACTCTGAAGATTAAATGAGAACACTATTGTAAACTGTGGAGGATTTAGAGGATGATCACTGTATCCTAATGCAGGCCCAGTGGTTATAAGTAGAGAATTAATTCAGTAAGATTGAGGCCTTTGGCTGGGATTGTATGGGCCAGAGAGGAGGGACAGAGAGATTTTTCTGCAGAACTGGACTAAAAATCCATCTGTAGGGGTAATGTGCTCTTGGCCAATATGGCATTTGATGACAAATCACTTGTGAATCAGGTGGCCTAATATAAAAAACTGCATGGAGCTGAGCATGGTGGCTCACGCCTGTAATCCCAGCACTTTGGGAGGCTGAGGTGGGCAGATCACAATGTCAGGAGTTTGAGACCAGCCTGGCCAACATAGTGAAACCTTGTCTCTACTAAAAATACAAAAAAAGAAAAAATATATATACAGCAGGGCATGGTGGCATGCACCTGTGGTCCCAGCTACTTGGGAGGCTGAGGCAGGAGAATCTCTTGAACCCCGGGGGGCAGAGGTTGCAGTGAGCCGAGATCACACTACTACACTCCAGCCTGGCGATGGAGTGAGACTCCGTCTCAAAAACAACAACAAAAACTGCATGGAATCCTCACAGATGCCTGCTGGCATCTCAAGGTAAGGGATCAGGGTTCTGGAGACATTTCCTCTCATCCAAATCCTTACTCCTCTTTGCTGGCGTATCTCCAGACTTCCCTTTTGTAGAGAAAGCAGGGAATACTGCTGTCTTCCCTTCCGAGACCATGTACATCCTTAAGAGTACTTCAGACTTCCCACAATGTGTTATTTCTAGTTCCTCATCCCATAAATATTTGTTGAATTACTAGACAAACTACTCAGCTTCATCTTCCAATTCCTTTTATGTGATGAGTGCTTCAGAGCTTATAGAGGGCTTCCACATGTGTTATCTCCTTAGAGTAGAGGTTGGGCTGGGATCTCTGGCTTTGATTGGTGACGGTTAGTGTGGTCTCAAAAAGAAAGAATGCCTGGACTCCTTGCTCCTCCTATTCCCAGTGTCTCTTTTTGGCAAAAGGCTTGAGTTCTTTGTGTCATTCTACTTGGGTTCCGTTGTCCCACAGTGGCTGGCTGTGTAGCTACAGGGTAAAAGCTGTCGTTATGTAATGTCTTTAGTGACCGCACACAAGATCTAAAAGAAGTAGCTTTTTTTTTTTGCCTGAATTTAAGAAGATTGTTGTGCTTTGGCTTGAAGCACTGGTTGTTGCTGCGGTGGTTTGGCGGTTCATATCTGGTCACTGGCCTTTGATTTTTGGAACCTTTAGAAAGAGGCTGCCTTTTCTCCTCTCCCTGGCCACTGATTGCTGAAACCACAAGACATATGGAAATAGATTTCAGGGACTAGCCAAAAGGCATTCTGGTAGTTTGACTCACATGGTTTCAAAGGCTACCATTTTCTGATTGTGGCTTGTTACACCCTATACAGAGATACTACTAGTTCTTAGCTGTGTTAGGAATATTTAGTATCTTTAAGTTTTGCTTTATTTAACATTAACATCTTAGAATGGGCGTTCAAAGAGAAGTTTAGGACAGGCCCCTTTCTAGATACAAGCTTTCACCTAGATGTTTTAGATGTTTGGGAAGTTAAAACAACAACAATAACAGAGAATCAGCTTGATACTTTGCCTTTTACGTCTGAACTCTTCTGATATTGTTTTGATAGGGCAGCACTTGGGATAGAACCGTTTATCTGCTGTAAATAGATAAATGTTGGTGTTTATATAGTAGTGTTAGGGAAGCACTATGAAGGAGGAACTCACAGAATTCTGATAAAGGCCAGTTGTACATAAAATAGATATAATAATGCCCAGGACTTTTGTGTTGCTCTAAGGAGATAACACGTGTGGAAGCCCTTTATAAACTGAAGCACTGCTCACACAAGAGGAATTGGAAGGTGAAGCTGAGCAGTTTGTCTAGTAATTCAACAAATATTTATTGAGTGCCTACTGTGTGTTACCCTGTGGCAGGTACTGAAATATGCCTCTTTTGGAACTTCTGCATTGTTGCCCTTAGGTTCCCAGAGATACTCCTATGTTTATAATTCCTTTTACTTGTAAGTTTTTGGAGAGGGAGTAATAGAAATCAGGACATGGAAAGTTGTCTGGATGGTAGGAAACCTTTCTTGCTAGTGCCTCTGTCTTCTTTACTATTCTGTTTTTGAAATTCTACCTCTTTGGGTATTTGGCAGAAAATGGCCACTTCATGCTTTTCAACTTTATCTCATCTCCAGTTCCATTCATAGGCAGAGTGAAATGGTTCCATTTGGGTCCTGATTCTAAGTTCATAGGAGAAGAAATCTGGTTGGCACAACTAGGTCACATGTCTAAACCTGGTCCAACTAAGTGCTTATAGTAAGGGGATGAGAGTTATGTAGTTTCTACTCGGCAGCTGAGGGTCCTGTCAGTTGGGGTGGAGGAGAGGAGACGATCATCCAATATCATGGTGAACATGACTGACAAGATCCTTGACCTCACAGAGCTTATAGTCAGTCTGTCAGGAAAGAAAGACATTTGTATTAGTCCGATCTTACGCTGCTAATAAAAACATACCGGAGACTGGGTAATTTAGAAAGGAAAGACATTTAATTGACTCACAGTTCAGCATGGCTGGGGAGGCCTCAGGAAACTTACAATTATGGCGGAAGGAGAAGCAAACACATCCTTCTTCATTGGGTGGCAGGAGAGAGAAGTACGGCGTGAAGGCAGGGGAAGCCCCTTATAAAAACCATCAGATCTTGTGAGAACTCAGTTGCTATCATGAGAACAGCATGGAGGTAACCACCCCCATGATTCAGTTACCTCTCACAGTGTCCCTCCTATGACACATGGGGATTATGGCAACTACAATTCAAGATGAGATTTGAGTGAGGACACAGCCAAACCATATGAACATTACACAAATGATTGTGGGGGTGGTATGGGTTGTATGACAGCTAGACCTAAACTTGAGCAGGAGATCCTGGAAACCCCTGCAAGGAATGGTGGTGGGTAGGGTTAACCAAATGAGGAAGGGGGATGATGTGGATCCTAGGAGGGCAGAGGGTGGTGGGTGAGGAATGAATGTTTTAGGCAGAAGTGGCAAAGGAAAGAAAATGCCCAGCAGTAAGAAAAAATCTGACCATTTTGCAATACAGAAAACCAAATCTTTAAAATGTACAATGGCTTGCTTACGTGGTCATTCTCTTTGACTTAGAGTGGAAGTTCTTTGAGGGCAGGGACCATCTTTTTTTCTGTTGCCTTTGGAACCAGTTGGCATGTGGAGAATTTTATATGGCAGGGCACATTTAGTTTCGTTAGGCAGTTTCTGAGTACAGCTTCTTTCCAGCTTATATCTGCTCTGAAATCTTATATGTCCATCACCATTCACCGGAAAGATGGATTGCATACCTTACAGAGTGTGCTTTTGATATGGGTGGCTGTATCCCCACCCAAATTTCATCTTGAATTGTAGCTCCCATAATTCCCTCGTGTTGTGGGAGGGACCTGGTGGGAGATAATTGAATCATGTGGGTGGTTTCCCCCATACTGTTCTCGTGGTAGTGAATACGTCTCACGAAATCTAATGGTTTTATCAGGAGTTTTCCTTTTTGCTGGGCTCTCATTTCTCTCTCTGGTCTGCTGCCATGATTGTGAGGCCTCCCCAGCCATATGGAACTGTGAGTCCATTAAACCTCCTTTTCTTTATAAATTACCCAGTCTCAGTATGTCTTTATCAGCTGTGTGAAAATGGACTAATACAGCTTTCTATCCCTCCAGATTGGCAAAGAGGGTTTTAAGGGAAATTGTGGTTATTTCTGGAAGGATCAAGAATTGTCAGTTTTTCTTTCCTGTGTAAGTACTGCTTTTATATTATTCCTACCCCCACCAAGCTCCTGAACAGATGTTTCAATGGGCATTGTTGGCTATGCTTTTGTTTTGAAAAATTTGAAATATTATTGAAAGAGGAGATGGTAGAAAAACCCCATAATTGATTCTAATATATATTTAATTTGGCAGAACTTGAGAGAGACTTGCTGGGATAAGGCGGGACATTTCTTTGATCTCCCAGACTTCTTATCATGGAAGGCAACAGGTGTCACAGCACGGTATGTTAATTACAAGTTAGATTGTGTTTGCATTCTTCCGTTCTCGGATGTCTGTGTATATATTGCTTTCTTAACTCTCTTTGACTGGATATACTGTTGGTACATCTGCATGTGATTTTGCATATTTGAAACATCTTGAATCTATCTTCTACCTCCACTGCACATGCCCAAACACTGTTGTTCCTATTAGTCCTGGAATGTGAGTATCCAAGGTGAAGACCATTCATTAAAATTGTTCACGTTTGAAAGAGATGCAGAAAATCCAGAGTGAAATATGGGTTTTTCCAAAGGCACTTTTTACATGATTAAAAGGAAAAAATAAACACACACGCACGCACGTGCACACACACATACACACACACACACACACACACAGAGTCATGCGTTTCTTAAGGACAGGGATACATTCCGGGAAATGTGTTGTTAGCCGATTTCATTATTGTTGCAAACATCATAGAGTATGCTTTCGCAAATCTAGATGGTGTATTCTACTGCACACCTAGGCTGTATGGTATAGCCAATTGCTGCTTGGCTACAAACCTGTGGAGCATGTTATTGTACTGAATACTGTAGGCCATTGTGCACAATGGTACTTATTTGTGTATCTAAACATAGAAAAGATACAATAAAAACACAATGTAAAAGATAAAAAATAGCCTACTTACTTTAGGGCGCTTATAATGAATGAAACTTACAGGACTAGAAGTTGCTCTGGGTGAGTAAGTGAGTGAGTGGTGACTGAATGCAGAGGCCTAGGATATTACTGTACACTTCTATAGACTTTATAAACACTGTACATGTAGGTTACACTAAATTTATTTTAAAAATTTGTTTAATAATTGTCCTTTGCTTACTGTAGCATTTTTTACTTTATAAACTTTTAAACTTTCTTACTCTTGTAATAACACTTATCTTAAAACAAAAACACATTATACAGCTGTACAAAAATATTTTCTTTATATTCTTATTCAATAAGCTTTTTTCTATTAACTTTCTTTTTCACTTTTTAAACTTTTTTGTTAAAAACTGAGATACAAACATACACATTATCCAAGGCCTACACAGGGTCAGGATCATCAAGATGTCACTAGGTGATAGGAATTTTCCAGCTCCATTAATATCTTTTGGGACCACTGTCATATATGCAGTCTGTTATTGACTGGAATGTCATTGTGTGATGTATAACTCGTGTGTGTGTGTGTGTGTGTGTGTGTGTATGTGTATTTTGGCCTCTAATGTTAACTAGGAGATTCAAGGAAGCTGATTTAACTGGATAGATGTGTTATATACTTGTTTGCTTTTTATGTAAATGTACCTCAGTTATCCCATATTGTAGAAGTATATATGTTGAAGTCAACAACTATTTTTCGGTAAATTATGAATGTTAAAAATAGAGCATATGCTACACAACAGATACTTGTATAAAATATTCATTGAGTGTGAAATTGTGGCTACTGTAATTAACAGAGTGAGTGTATGTGTGGGGATATATAGACAGGTTGGATATGAAATCTCTAAGTATGACAAGCCTCTTGTCATGATGACTTCAGATTTAAGGAGATGTATAAGGTCAGGGCAGGTCTTCTCATCTGAAAAAGATTTAGAATCTGGGTTGAACAAACCGGTAAGGAAGGGAATCATTTCCCAGAGGATAGATAAACATCTAATAATCGGGGAGGCAGGTATTGTATCTTAAAATCAGCTTATTTAGAGAGGGGCCAAATCTTACCCTCTTTCCTTCTTGTTTAAACTCAAGGGAAGCCAGAAATAGCAGTACCATTTCTCCTATCTCATTTTTTTGGTAGTGAGTTGATAGGGTGTGATAATTCAGCAGCAGGGGCTTCTAGCAGGGAGATAGCAGAGAACGTTTCACAAGCATGTCATTCTTAATGTCAGCAACCCCGAACCTCCTTGTGATTAAACAATCATTAGCCAAAGGTCCCGGGGCAGAGAGATGCATGTGCTTGTGAAAATGGCCTCTGCAAACCTCAGGTACATGCCATCTCTGGCAGGAGATCCCTGGAGGAGTGGTGTGAGCTTTACCCTGGAAGGTATGATTAGTCACCATTATAGTTATCACCAGTGGGGAGGGCAGTGTGTAGGTGAAGATATCATCTTGGGCATTCCTCTTTTGGTGTGATGTTAATTGTTCAAAGTTATTTCTGAGAGAATCTTTCTCTAGGTTTTTTCCATCTTTGTACATCCATGAAAGAAATGTTTTCATCATTTTGGCCAAATGGTCTTGTTTGTTAGTCAAGCAGTGCTAGTTGTCATGTATATAGGCAATACCCCATTGGCCTGCAAACCCAGAGGACTCAAAGCTGGAACTAGAGATGGAGGAGAACCTGACTTTCCTTCTCCTTTTCTTTGATGTTGTACTCAGCACTTTGACTGCCTCCCTGATTCTTTCTGATGGCTCTAGGTATTCTGTGTCCCATTTCCTGGTTTCCAGTGCCATATTCAGGGACCAAGGAGGGGGCTTTTTGAAGCTAGCTGTGGCTCAGATAGAGTTAAGTGCATTGGCATGCATATACACAGGGGACTCACAATATGACTTACCAGCTTTGATTTTACCACACTAGTTGTGTGACCTTGGGCAAGTCTCTTCCCTTCTTTGAGTGTCACTCTTTTTGTCTATAGCATGGGGATTGTTATGTCTGTCTTGCAAACTTCTTGTGAGAATTCTGTTAAAGCAATTTTTCCAAATTAGTTGGATTATAGGAATTACCTGAATGATTTTTTCAAAACGCATATCCCCAGATCTTCTAGTTTTCAACCTAATGAATCAGAATCTCCATGGGAGATGGGAGAATTTGTATGTTAACAAGTGCCCAGGTAGTAT
This sequence comes from Piliocolobus tephrosceles, assembly GCF_002776525.5. Lineage (NCBI taxonomy): Eukaryota > Metazoa > Chordata > Mammalia > Primates > Cercopithecidae > Piliocolobus > Piliocolobus tephrosceles. Next base: position 162,866,028 of record NC_045434.1, on the reverse strand, counting down.
ATGATCAGGTAACTTTGGACAACACTGCCTAACAGAATATGCGTGAAAGTAGGATGTGACTCTGAATGAGAGATTGGAAGTGTTTTAAGGGCCTAATGAATTTTTTGAATTTAAAAGTTGTAAACAAAAAATACAATTCTGAGCCCCCCTGCCATCTGAATGGACCCCTTCTCTTGGCCAAAGGCATTCCAAAGTTAACCCAAAAAACCAGTTCAGGCCATGATGGGAGGGGTGGGGGTCAGACATTCCTCCTTATACAGTCCTCCCTTTTGGAATTCAGGAAAAGCCAACCAACACTAACATCAAGACAGACCTTAAGTCTCATAAGAAATGTTTACAATCTATTCTTTCTGAAGCCTGCTAAGTGGAGGCTTCATCTGCATAATAAAACCTTGGTCTCCACAACTCCTTATCCTAACCCAGACATTCTTTTCTATTGATAATAACTCTTTCAACCAATTGCCAATCAGAAAATTTTTAAATCTACTTATGACCTGGAAGCCCCTGCTTTGAGTTGCCCATCCATCCAGATCAAATCAGTATTAACCTTACATGTATTGATTGATGTATAGGAGCAAGCTGTGCCCCGACCACCTTGAGCAATTGTCGTCAGGACCTCTTGAGGCTGTGTCATGGGTGCATCCTTAACCTTGGGAAAATAAACTTTCTAGATTGATTGAGATCTGTCTCAGATACTTTTGGGTTCACAAAGTGGAGGGTGTCTTGTTAACTTATCAGAACATGCTTGGGGGCTTCTGGCCTTGCCTTTGACAATCTCAAACCTTGAGGAAGCAGAAAGTTTAATGCTCAGAAATTATTTATTGGCTGTCTAGTCATCCCTGCCATTTTTATTGGCTGTGACACTCATGACTCATTCTATTTTCATTAGTATAAATTAATCATCCCCTTCCCTCACTCACCCCATATTTGTGAGCACCTTCAGAGACCTCCCTTCCCATTTCCCTGTCTTCCAGAGAGCAAAGCCTGTGGACCTTGGGTACCAGGTTCCTCTTGCAAAGGTGGTTGCCCTTTCCCCTGGCCCACTTACAGCTTGCATCTATCTTTCTCTCTCCTGTTTACTCAATATTTCTTCCTTCTGTATTTCTACTTGCATATTAAGGTGGAACAAGGAGCCCCTCTGAGCTTTCTTGATTAGAGATGGAAATAATGACAACACCTGCTCCATGGGGTTATTGTAGAGAAAGCTTCTAACACAATGCTGAGAAAACTTTTTAAAGGTGTTAGCAATTTCATTTAGTTCCCTCTCTCTATCAGTTTTGTCAATGAGTCTTTACATTAAGCATAGAGGAAAGAGGGAAGTCCTTGTGGTCAGACTGACCTGGTTTCAGTGTCTTCATCATGTGCTGTCTACAAGAACCTGGAGCAAATTATTTACCTCCCTAAGCCTTATTTCCTCATCCATAAGCTCTCTCAGGGCTATTAAAAGAGTTAGAGGTTCTCTGGGTAGAACATGTAGCACATAGTATTTACACAATAATGGGTTCTTTTAATAAAAAATCCACATTGTCTGTTCCCTCTTCTAGAGTAAGGAAGATGAGGGTCTGAATTTGAATATGCCAATTCCAAAAAAAACTTTGGGTAATAAAACACCAACCTGGCATCCTCTGGGCCAAGGAGAGGTTGAAATTTGGTGTTTATTTGGCTCTTACATGTGATTATTTTGGGAGGCTTTGGGGAAAATGAGTGCCAAAAAGGCTAGAGAGTCTTTTTAAAAAATATATTTTAGTAGAGTTAAGACTAACAAGTGATTGAATTTCACGTTGTCTAAAAGCTTTCAAACTTGTTTTTGGCAATGACAATATGTAAGAACACCTCTCCTTTCTCTCTTCCTTCTCTATTTTGCTCTCCTCTCTTTCAGGTTTTGTTTTTGTTTTTTTTCCCCATTCTCCCCTTTTATTGTTCTCATCCTCCGAAATATGGCAGCTACTTTTGTTTATCTGGGTCACTGAGAAAATCACCAGTTGGCCCATGATTACTTTGTAATTCAGCTCCATTCTTTTTCTTATATTAATGAAAATAATTATTGCTATTTTTGTTAATAATAATAATGGTAATTATCATTTATTGAGTGCCTTTCCTTTATCTGTGCTAGGCATATTTAGCAAATGTTAGCTCTGTTAGTCCTCATGACCATCCTTACAGCAGGTGGTGTCATTACTGCTTTGCAATTCAAGAACTGAAGCAGAATGCTTTAGTTATTAGCCACATTCTTGCTATTAAGTGGGTTACTGTCTATAATTTTGATGACATGAGAAATGGGGAGTCATACATTTGAATAGTATAATTTTTTGTAGTCTGAAAAATATATGTATAAATTCTCCCTCTAAAGAGATTTGAGGTGGCTAATAATAATATAAGAAAAAGTGGTACAAAATAGAAAAAAATCAGAATGGAGTGAAAATAATGATAGGATAACTGAGCTGAAGCTAAGAACTTTAGAGAACCTTTAGAGAATTCATAATTACTAATAAATTTGTTTCCAGGCTTCCTAGTGGCCAAAGCAAAGACAGAGCTTGATCAAGATTGAGTAGAACAGATAAAAACTTCACTGCTGTTCAAGGGAAGTAGAACTTTTTCTAACATTGGAGGTCTGAGAGAAATTAATCCTAGATGATCAAGGGTAGACAATATAAATTATTTAAAAGTATGTCCTATTAAATTTAGTTATAATTTTGAATAAAATTTTAATTTTAAAAGTTTTAGGATTATAGAAAACTTGTGAAGACATTATAGAATTCCCATATACTTGATATCCACTTTCTCCCATTAATATCTATATTATTATGATGCATTTGTCATAATTAATGGACTGATATATAGTCATTAATAAAATTCCATACTTTATTCCAATTTTTTTAGTTTTTACCTAATGGCCTTTTTACCATATTACATTTAGTCACGACTTCTCAGGCTCTTCTTGGCTGTGATCGTTTCTGAGTCTTTCTTTCTTTTTGATACCTTTGATAGTTTTGAAGTGTATTGGTCATGTATATTGTAGGATGTCCCTCCATTGAACTTTGTCTGATGTTTTTCTCATGGTGAGACTTGGGTAGTTTGTTTTTGGGAGGAAGACCACAGAGATAAAATACCTTTCTCATCATATCAAATGTACACACTCTTAGGACAACTTATCACTATTGATGTTCAACTTGATCACCTGGCTGAGATATTGTTTGTCACGTTTCTCCACTGTAAAGTTACTCTTCCACCCCCACCCATATTGTACTTTTTGGAAGGAAGTCACTATGCGCAGCCCACACATAAGGAGTGGGGAGTAGTTGTGCTTCATTTTCTTGAGACTGTAGTATCTACATATATTACTTTGAATTATTCTTTATGGGAGATTTGTCTTGTCTCAGTTCACTATTTTTATGGCTTTGAACTAAAATAAATTGTTTACAAGGCTTCTTATGTACAAATAAGAGACACTCTGTAAGTTTGGTTTACAGGTTAAATGTTACAATTTCTGAGACATTTCTGTGGCATATGCGAAAACAGGGTTGAATTCCTATAATCTTAGGTTTATTTTTTCTTGTATTTCTTTATATTAAATTTACATATTCTACTTATTCATTTTGCTTTTCCTCTCCCCTCCATTATAATGTACAATTCTGTGTGGATTGTTAGTAAATATTCTACCTTTTCCTTTAAAGAGATGAATTTATGGCTTTTAGAAACTGAAGTCCCTTTAAAATAATTATTATGTTGCTGATTTGTGTGGTTCTCTGTGTTTTGGATTTATAAAGGATATTGTTGTATTGTTGTTCATCTTGTGGGTTTTTACTAATCTGTCAGGAGGTGATTATGTTGAGTTGTTGATCGTTTTCTAAATATAATTCATAGTATCTCAAATACAGTGCCATTATTTAGACTCTTTATTTAGACTCTTATTCTACTGATTTTTCTTTTGTTAATACATTGGAAATATGCTTTGTACAACTTATTTTTTTACTTAATATGTTGTATTTTTCATATTAATATCTAAAAATATTTTTGACATCTGTATAGTATTCTATCCTATATCAGTATTAATTTTGTCAAGGGTTTGGGCTTGACGTGGGATCTTATTTTAATTTGTATTTTTGATTATTGAATGCAATTAATTTCTCTTATATTTATCAACCACTTATGTATGTCATTGTCAGTTACTAATTATGACAATTAGTATTACATATTTCAATGATATTTATGTCAATTGCTAATATTTGTATTGGGAGTTCAGTGTTTTCTTTAATTTTGGTGAGAATTTAAAAAAAAAATTTTTGCAGTATAATTTCCAGAAAAATTTAAACCTACAGAAAACTTGAGAGAAGGGCATATTGAACACCCTTATACTTTTTACCTACATTAATCAAATATTAGCATTTTATTACTTTTGTGCTCTCTAGTGCACACCTTACCTACCTCTGACACAGACATGTGATTATTTTGCTGAATCATTTGTAAATAAATTGCAGACCTCACAGTATTCTCCACCTGATCACCCAATAGTAACAACATTTTCCTTTATAACCACAACATCATTGTCACACTTAAGGCAATTAAAATTAATCCTCATAGTCCCTTACAGGTATCCCTATTGTTAAGGATTCAGAGGGCCTCTCACTTTTTCTTGCCATTGGGGTTCTGACTGATAGAGACTACATTAAAAAATACTAGCTAAATGAGGTGTGAAAAGTTGTCTTATTATCTCAGAAAATACTCTTTAACCTCTAGTGTATGGAACTTCTAATATACTAGACAGATAATACAGCTCAGAAGTGCGGTTAAACCCCGTCTGCATGTTAGGGCTATGTGTACATACATAGGAGTTAGGGCAAGAAAGAAGACCCGATTTGCCAACCCTATCTCAAGTCTAGCAACTTAGCAATATGAATCCAGACTTGCTTGCGTATGATTACCACGTGGTAGTGGGAAGCCATGCTGGTCACACTTGAGCATAGGAAGTGAAAGTGTGAGCTCATTATTATCACCTTATCTTTAACACAGTGACCCTTAAAATGTGGCTTAATGTATTCCAGTCTCTTAATGATTACATGTATTTTCCCTACCCTCTTGGAGAAAATTGAGTAAGAGGATGGGGTGCAAAGTCAACTCTGTGTCCTCTGGTGCTTCTCTGAGTGGAGAGAGGAGGTCGGGTGGAAGTCTCATTCTCCCCAGAGAGTGGAGGCAGCAGCAGGAGAAGAAGGGAGAAACTTGCACATTAATACCTGCCTGTGACTACAGTCCACATCCCTTCCTTGGTGCTTGGCCTCTTCATCTCCTGTCTCATTTGCTTATCTAAGAGTTGATTTTTTTAGAAAACAGCTTCAGATATATATAGTATACATATTTACATATAATTTACATACTACACAATTCACTAATTTAAAGTATACTATTCAATGATTTTTGGAGATTACATTACTTAGTTTTATTAATTTTAATAATACATATAGCATAAAATTTGCGATTTTAATTATTTTCAGGTATATAATTCAGTGTCATGAATTACATTCCCCATGGTGTGCAGTCATTACCACTGTCTATTTCTAAAACTTACTTATCACCCCAGACAGAAACTGCTACCCATTAAATAATAACTCCCCATTTCCCCCTTTGCCTATCCACTCTTTTTTTTGAGACAGGGTCTTGCTCTGTCACCCAGACTGGAGTACAGTGGTATGATCTTGGCTCACTGCAGCCTCCGCCTCCAGGGTTCAAGCGATTCTTCCACTGCAGCCTCCTGAGTAGCTGGGACTACAGGTGCACGCCACCACGCCTGACTAATTTTTGTATTTTTAGTAGAAACGGGGTTTCACCATATTGGTCAGGTGGGTCTTGAACTCCTGACCTCATGAACTGCCCGTGGCTGAGTGAGCAGATAAAAACTTTACTATTTTTATCCCTCCCTCTCCCCTCTTAACCTCTAATCTACTTTATGTCTGCTATGAATTTGCCTATTCCATATACCCCATCTAAGTAGTTTTATATAGTATTTATGCTTTTGCGTCTGGCATATTTCACTTAACAAAATGTTTTCAAGGTATGTCTATGCTGGAGCATGTGTCAGCGTTTCTTTTTTATGACTGAATAATTGCATCCCATTTTGTGCATATTCTACATTTTGCTTGTCCATTCATCTGTTGATGGACCTGTTGGTGGACATTTGCATTGTTTCTACCTTTTGACTATTGTCAATGATGCTGTGGCGAACATTGGTATATAAGTATCTTTGGGTCTCTGCTTTTAGTTCTTTTCGTTGTATATCTAAGGAGTGAAATTGCCGGTTCCATAGGGTCATTCTAAGTTTAGCTTGGTGAGGAACCACCAGATGTTTCCACCATGGCTGCATCATTTTACATTCCCACCAGAAATATATGAAAGTTCTAATTCCTCCATATCCTCCCCAGCTCTTGTTTCCCTCTCCTTTAAAAAAATTATACCCATTGTAGTAGATATAAAGTAGTCTCTTATGGTGGTTTAATAATTGATTTTTTAAAATACTATAAATCTGTGGAATGAAAGTAAAATTGATTGAGTTTGTATCATTCTAGAAGTAACTTTTTTTGGCAAGGATTCCCCAGGGAATGTCATAAAATTAAAAATTAAAGGTGTCTGAGAGTGAGAGAGAGAAGCACAGTTACCTCTGATATGCTTGATGCTAAAGCTCCTTGATTTGCATGGTTTTATGGTTGTGTTGAAGGATGATTTCTCAGAACAGTGGTATTTAAAGCAGCTCTTCTAAATTCTAGGAAGGATTCAATCATCCTGTCTCACCAGTTTATTTTTTAGCATATTTGATAGTGCTGAGAAATAACCAGTAAATATTAGATATTCTTTACTGTTATTTTTGAGAAAGAAGCGTGTTTTCACTCTCTACAGAAGAAATATCCTTATCTCTTCACTAATGATAGTAGAAATAATAGAAATTTCAAAATAACAGTTACTTAAACACATAAGGGCTCATTCTTTTCTGTAAATAAATACAGATATATGGAGTCTTAGGCTACCGTGATGTCTCCATAAAGTCATCAAGGACACTAGCTTTTTTGACATTTTTTAGCCCTGAGTTCTATTTTCAGGATCACTTCATGGTCCAAGATGGCGGTTGGAGTTTCCATTATCAAGTCCACAGTCCGTGTAGCAGGAAGAATGAAGTGGGAGTGGTGCATACAAAGGTTGTGCCTCACATTGGAGTAAGCCTTCTTTAAACAACCTTCTTAGAAGTTCTAAGTCATACTTTGTGCTTGTATATTATTGACCAGCAGCTAGATTTATAATCAAACTGAGGTGAAAGGGAATCTGGGCAGTGTAGGCTTTTATCTGGGTGGCTTCCTATCCAAATATTGGGGGTTTCTTACTAAATAAAAACGTAGAATTGATGTGGGGTGGGTAAAAAGACAATCAAAGTTGTAATTTCTCAGTAAATTACATTGACCAGTATCACAGACACAAATTTATAGTCCAATGACGGTCACAAGGAGAAGGGGTGAAGGTGATGATCATGAGGGAGGTGGTATATAATCTGAGCAATGTAACTCACAATTTTCATCATTCATTCATTCATTCATTCATTCATTCACTCACTTATTCCTTATATATATATATTAGTAAAACATCTGTGAGGCATTCTCTCCCTAATCCAGTAATTGATAGGTACACATTTATTTATATTCAAAACCATATAAGAGCCAAATAATCCTTAGTTCAAAGTTTTGCTCTGCCACTTTTAAGATAAATCCAAACTCAGTTAAATAGCTTGTGGATGGGGTGAGGAAGAGGGACCATTTAGAAACCGAGTAAACCTGTGGTTTGATGACCTTTTTCTCCACCTCCTCCCTGGTTTGGGGATTTGATTTAGGCTACCTGTGGAGAGTGTCACCAAATTAGGCGTCTCAGAGACATTATGGGTGTGAAGAAATGGGTAGGTGCCCAGGAGACTTCAGGCCAGCCCAGCCTGAGTTCAGAGGCTTAAAGTCCAAGGAGGGCGAGAGAGGATGAAACATGCTGGGTCAGTGGAGCTGGAGGCAGTGGGGGAGTAGGAGGGAGTAGGAGGCATTAACATCATGAGAAGCATGTATTAAGGCACAGGTTCTCAGGGACTGTGCCCTGCACTTGTACTCACTTGCCACATCACTGACTGTCCCTCTCTCTGTACACTGAGGCAAAGTCTGAGGAAGGTTGAGCTTGCTTTTTTCTGTTTTCATTAGTAAAGCAAATCTGGATAGAAAAGGGTGAGAAGCCCCATCTCTGTCCTTTGGGGGAAAGGGTAAAACTGGGTGACCTCGACGATTATGATGTGCACCCCTCACTGAGAACCACTAGTCTGAATCTGTTCCATTTCTATAAAGCTTTTTCCCCAGTTCTCTGTTGTGTACATCTAGACATGGATTTTATGTGGCTGAAAGATGATCTCTAGCATGACTGTCATTTTCCAACTGAGCAGCAATATAGCTTTTCCTTTACTGAACAATTTTCTCTGAGACCTTGAATCACTTTTGGAATTTAATTTCATTTGCTCTTTCAACATGATAAAGTAGAACTCTCTGAATTTGATTCCTCACTTACAAATAAATATGATACTATATTCTCTGTTGAAAATGTTTTGGAACTGTGAAGATGCTAGAGAGTTAGATCTCATTTTTCAGGAAACAGAACTGAAACTCAGAAGGGTCTCATTCTGAGGGGGAAGCCAGTGTGTGGAATAAGAGTTAAATTTTAAGGGGTACTTTCCTGGATCATGCCTTGCTCAGGGGTCCTTTTCCTGACCCAAGAAGGCCTCCCTCAGGATACATTGGGCATTTCAGTCTTTGTGAACTCTTAAATTCATTTCTTACCCAGGGTGGCTAACTCTGTCAGTGGACTATTTTGTGAACTTCATACTTTTGGAATATGTTATACTTATGTGATTCTTGGTAGCCTCAAGAACCTTGGTAGAGGTTCAGATCAGTCAATCTGGTTAAAGGTATCAGTATTCAGTCTTGGAATTCATAGCACTAGAGCTCTGAAGGCTTGGCGGTTTTCAGGACCTACATCACAAGATACAGAAGTGGTGTGGCTTGGAGCTCAAAAGACTCGTGTCTGGTCCAACCAGGTAACTTGGGGCCCCTGGCACCCATATCAGAGTTTTCTCATCTGCAAAATGTGCTGCTTGGATTAGGTGATTCATTTAGTACTTCCCAGGCCCAAAGTTCTGAGTCTGTAAGATGTAGTGGGGTTGACCAACATCTCCTTTTGGATTCTCCTTTAAAACTCATTCCTTTGAAAGGAGATTGCTAAAGTCAAACCTTAGAATCTAACCCTTTGGGCTATAATTTAATGTTAAAATGCTGTACCCTTTCCTTTCCTCCTTTTTCTCCTTTACTACTTCTATTTTGTTTCTTTTTTGAAAGTATACCTTCTTTTAAAATTTTTCTTCATTTTTCTTTCTTCTTCTCTGTAAATTATCAAGGGCCTTTGAAGAGAATTCTTAAATGTTATTAAGAAATTGCAGTCGGGGAACCCTTTGTTCCCAGATCATTTAGAAGATTGCTTTTCCTTTTGTTAAATACAAAAAATTGTCAACCTGTATTGTTAAAATGTGCCAAAAACTGCATTCACCAATAAAAAATGTCAGCTCTCATTATTGCCCAGATATTATTCTTTTCAAAAGCTGAGTACTCTTGCCAGGCTTTCTAAACAATCTTCAGCTCATTCATCTTCCTGGTTTTGTTACATTTTGAACCTTTCTGGGTCTATATAAGGTGGCAGCCTGTCTTTTAAAAATTAATGGGTTCCAAATGCCATTCAAACCTATTTCCGCCCTTAACCTCCTCCTCTCCTCCCCAACCCTGCCTGTTAGGAGTCTTATGTTCTGTATAAATATTGAGCTGGAGATAGTTTCTAAAGAGGTGTTTGGACCTTTAATTAACATTGACAGCCTGTCTGCTTAGGATTTTGCTCTACTGTCTCCATGGAAAAGTCAGGTAGGTCAGTATGGGGGAGGAGGGACCTCTGCAGTGGATGTGTTCCTGGCGGCTGGCCCTAGAGACACTGCACTCTGAGCCAACCATGAAGTCATTTTGAATTTAAGGAGTCTTGCTAATCCAAGGCAATGTGTCTTAATTTGACAAAGTAAAGGCTGTCCGATAAGCAACCCTAACTATAAGTTCTGTGAAACAGGGGGTGTTTGTAAGTTTAGATTGTGCTAGAGAAATGTGGTGATGTGGAAGAACGGGCTCATTTTCTCCTGTTTACTCCCTTTCTCACCCCATCCCCCTCCTCTCTCCCTTCTCTCTTACTTACTTTGGCCCAAATCAGCCCTGCAGTCTGGCCTCTGCAGTGGCTTGATGTGAAATTTGAGAAACATATGTAGTTTTCTATTTCAGGAAAATGATCTCAGGGATTGAATGTGTTTTTTTGTTGGCTGTTAAGCTCTGATCTTGCCCAGTGTGGTTTTTTGATGATGGGAAAGAGGCTTCGAAGTGCTTTTTATCAGAATTTCATGTAATAAAACTTAAGGTTTGGTTTCTTTATTTTGGCCCCCAACCCCCTCCCAGGCTCAGGACACAATGTCGTCTGTTCTGTCAGAAGTGGGAAGAAGTACACATTGTTCATATTACAATCACTTCTTTGCTGCTTGCACACACATATATAAGAATGGTCACTGTGTCTGTCCTTCACAAAAGCTATTTTAAATGTAGTTCAGTGGAGGACCAAAGGTCTGCGTAGTGTCTTTTACAAAGGAAAAGGGATCCGTTAGGGGAAAAGTCTGCCTTTGTTTTGCCTTGGAAGGGCCAATAATTTTCTTTGTTCTAGAGGTGAGTGCCAAGAATGGGTCTAGTGCCCTATCAAACAAACTTCATTAATCCAGCCCTGCAAAGGGTACACTGATCAGCTCCACTGCCGCCTGTCAAGAGGAGGGCTGGGAGAGTTAGGCAAGTGGGCCAGGGCAAGGCTGGTATAGGGAGTGGCTGAGAGTTGGGAGACTGGAGATGGACTCATGGTGGACTTTTCTGTTAGCTTCCACGTGAGCTGCATGCCTTTTGCCTCTGAAGGTCCGCATCAGAATAAGGTATGGCTCCAGCCCTCAAGGAGCATCTAGGGTAGTGGTGGAAAAAGGTTCCATGAGCTGTGAGTGTCTGTTACACGTGAGCCTCTTGAAGACAGTAGCATGTCTCTTCATCATTTTTGTCTCCAGGGAATACTTGCTCAATTAATAAGAGAATGATGTGCTATGATGGAGGTCTCCACAGGATATGCAAGGATGCAGAGAATGTATCTACCTACCCCAGACTTGGGATGGGGTGAGAGGGAAGAAGGAGAAAGCACAGGAAAGGCATATCCAGAAGGAAGAGAGCTCATATTTCTGGGCATTATGCATGTTGTCCTATTTGATCCTTACAGTGTTTCCTTTTTACAGAGGAGTAGACTGAGACCCACAGAGGTCAAAGAATGCATTCAAGTTCACACAGTTACTGAGGAGCTGAGAGGCTGGATCTGGACCCAGGTGTGCATGACTCCAAGGTCACTTGCTGTGGCCCATGTTTTTAGCAGAGGAGAAAGGATGAAAACCCTAGTTCTTCTCACACTACACTCATCTCTGCCCCCTTTTTTGTCCCACAGCGAATGGACCAGTTTCCTTTAACTTTAACATCTGGTCTTTATCAAAATGTTTTGGAAAAGTTTGAGAGATTGTCGGGCAAGGGAGAGGCAGAGATAGGCATCTCATGAAGTGAATGCAGCAGCGTCTAGGCTTCAGGGCCCTTCACTTGCACAGGGAGTTGTAGAATGTTCCAGGTGGGGAGGGGTTGCAATCAGAAAGCATTTCTGTATAAACATTTCTGATCTCAGATAAAAGGGACCTGCATCCTCAAAGCTCAAGGTATTTGTTTTTAAACTTTTTTCTTACTGTAAATAAATATTCACTCTTGTACTTAATCTCATATTCATAATCGTATTCCTTTTCTTAAAGAGCCTTTACATAACAGCTTCAGGCCCTACAGAATCTGAGAGCATCCTTTATGGAGGAAGGATAAGAGACTCGAGGGTGAGCGGTTGAACTTTGGCTTTGGTGTAAAATGCCCACCCTGGGACTTATTGTGTGACCTTGAGCAAGTTACATACCATTTCTGCACTTCATTGTCTTATTTATATTTCATGGGCTTGTTGCGGGATTGAACGAGTTCATGTGTATAAAGCTCGTAGTACAACCTGCTAAGGACTCAACATTAGCTGTTCCTGCTGCTGTTTTTATTATTTGTTACTGGCGTATAAGATTCAGGCAAATGGAGCTAAATACCATTGTCTACCATTAAAACATTCACCCTCTGGAGGGCATAGTGCAAGGGTAACTTTAGATTTGCATTGAAAAACCCATGGACTATTACTTTACATATTTATTTCCTTACCATCTTCAACTCCTATCCAGACAGCTCCAAATGCATATTATTGAGAAAACGTGATATTTTCACAGCACTGAGACTAAGCTTATCTCCTTCTGGTCCTTATCACTCACCAACCTTTCAGCCACATCAGACATCTCCCCAATCTCTGGGCAAGCCAGGCCTTTTCATGTCTTCTTGACTTTGCACATACCGTTTCCTCCCTGCAGAGTATCATTCACCCTTTTTTCTTCTTGGCAACTGCTAGTCACCCTTCGACACCCAACTTAAATGTGATATTATTTGTGAAGCTGTTCAGACTCTTTTGGGCAGTTACATACTCCTGTTTCATTTTTCCTGTAGTTCTTTAAGAACTTCTGTCATTGCACTGTAATTATTTCTTGACATATATTTTTCTTCTAACAGTCTAGGAGGTCTTTGGATGAAGATGCTACAGTCTATCCACCTTTATATCCCTGGTGCAGAGTGAGTGACACGTGTTAGGTGTTGAGAAATCTGAGAAACTGACTGAAAAGAGTTATTTTTTTCATACCATTATATTTTAAAAGTCACAATAGTTTGTTCCAGAAAAGTTATATTTTTCCCTTGGTGTATATTCTAATTTAAAAGGTGTTTTTAATGCCTGATTGATCTCCAATCTGTTATGACTTTGTAGCAGTTTCTTTGTTTCCCTACATTCAGCCTTCTGATTTAAGCAGATAATGCTTGGAAACACCTGTTTAAGTTGTAGCTTCTTTGCTAGTTGTAACTTCATGAGTGCAGGGACCATATAGTTCTGTTCACGGCTCTATCCCCAAGTCCTAATGCAGCAGTTGGCAGTTCTAGAGGTAGAAGAAATAATAATAATAATAATAGTGCTTGTATTTTATACTTACCAGAGCACTTAACATGTGCTGGCCACTATTGTGAGTATTTTAGGTATATATTAACCCCTTCAGTTCTCCCGATATCCTTATATTATATGTATCATAATTATCATTTGTTTTCTACAGATAAAAAGACAGCCTCAAAGAGGCTAAGGAACTTGCCTGTGGTCACACAATGGTTGGCAGAGTTGGAATTTTAACCTGGGCAGTCTGGCTCCCGAATTCGGGCTGTTTACCGTAATGGTTCACTGCCTTGATTAGTACTAATTAGCTTAGTACTTGTTTGTTAACTAATTATTAAAGGAATCCAGCAGAGACCTATTTCTCTAATGTAAAGAGTTCATTTATTAGGCCAATAACCTCCCTAAGCCGGTTGTTCAGGAAGTATGGCCTTCAGATGAGCAGCATGAGCAGGATCACTTGGAAATACACTGGAAATGCAAATCCTGTGGCCTCACTCCCACCCTACTGACTCTGAAACTCTTGGGAGTGGGACCAAATTATTTGTGTTTTAAAAAACCCTCCAGAAGAATCTGATGGATGCTAAAGTTTGAGAACCACTGACCAAGACTCAGCCATTTTCTCTGGAATTTTACCTCCGATTTTTGCTTTTCTTAAGAAGTCATAATTTTGGGTATTTCACTTTTGCATACCCCTGATTTTTGTGACATTAATGTGGGGACTAAGCTCTAGCCTCAGTGAATGTTTTTGCCAAGGTTTCTGAGAAATTTTGAAGGTTTCAGGTGTGTCTGTAGCTTGACAGTGTTTGTTTCTTTTGATTTTTTTTCCCCCGATAGCTTTTAGGATCAGGAAATTTAAAAAATATGGTACCTCCTCCATTCAGCCCTGCTGTCTCAGATTCCCCTAATTGATGAGTGTAGAAGGAGCCCAAAGATGCAGGGGTAGCAGAAAGGGGAGGTAGCAGAATCAGTGAGTAGGGAATCAAAGTTTGATGTTATCACACTTCCTAGAAATGGCCTCAGGTCCTTTGGACTGTTGGGTGACAAATGGTAGAAAAAAAGGACACTGGACTTCAAACTGGACTTGGAATCCCAGTTCAGTCTCTCTACCTATGTGATTCTAGGAAAGTAATTTTTCTGAGCAACAGTTCCCTCATCTTTAAAATGGGGATAATATTACTAACATTTTAATGATGTGAGAATCTATGGAGATGCATGATGAGCAATCAATTCGTGCTAGTTATATCTATACTGAAGGAAGCTGTAAGAGATAGAGTTAGTCACTAGCATATTTACCAGCGAGTGTTCTTAAGAAATGGATTATAGATTTTTCAGAGCAACAAGGAATCCACAGTACTCCAAAATGGCTGGTATTCCAAGGATCGAAATTCTGGGAGGTTCAGTTGCATAGAAAACTAGGTACCAGTTTGAATGCATTATGTCTTAAATCTGCTTTTTTTATAAAAGGTATCTAAAAGTGATTTAACAATGCCAGGATTTAGACTTAAGTTTTTTTTTTCTGTTAAAGAGGCTGTTGCTGAAAGTCAAGACCCAAGGACTGTACAAATATTGATGCAACTGTCAGAGATACATGGTATTTGACCTTCTATTAATAAAGACAAATTATTGCATTTCTGTGATATTTGAGTCTGCAGGAACTTCCTTTAATTCCACTTGTATTCCATTCCACAGCTACCAGCACTGCTGGGACAAGGGACGTGGCATTGTGTTTCTGATTTACGAGGTGGAATATTAGTCTGATTTACTAAACTGAGAGTCAGTGCAGGTTCAGATAACAAACAACATAGTGAAACTTCCTGAATGATAGCCACAGAAACAACTCATGTATTTGGTGGTATCACAACAAGTTTGGCTAGATTTATCCACAGACTAGAATACAAACCATGGAGGAAAGAAAGCAGGTAAGCACAAGTAAACAGAGGGCAAGGCAGATACTAGTGGACTATACTGGTCGTAGGAGGACTTTGTGGAAGGTTTTTTTGCGGACATCTGCAGGGCTTAGGCGGTGAAGTGCTCATTATGACTATTTGCCAGCACCATCCCACTTCACAGGTGGGTGGTTCCTTTTCACCAAGATTTTAATGGCAGGTTGTGCCCCATAAAAGGGCAGGGCGGTATACCCTGTATTAGTTTAAAAAAGGTCTCGGCCTACACAGGGCAGCATTTTTATTTTTTACCCTTGCCTTTGCTCATTCACAGAGAGTACTTCGGAATCAGTCATCTAAGCCTCAGACTTCAAAGGGAGCTCATTCCTGTTTGACAATAGTCGTATCCATTTTGCCAACTCTTTGACCTTTGAAATGACATATACTCAGTCAGGTTTGACCTGTCAACTGTCTGTAAAAACCCATCCAGATCAAGAACTTGCTATTTTCAAGAGCACATCTAAAGGATGGGAGCCCTTCTAATTTTGTTTCTCCAGGACTTGTTTTGGGAGAAGCCAGCTGCTTCTTCTGGTCTTAATGAGATGGGATTATAGATGGGTTGAGTCTGTGAGGCCTCAACTTACATGATAACCTTGTGTCCTTTTATTATAGGTTGCAAGTGTTTTAGCCACTCATGGCAGCATTTTTCTCCAGATACAGTCAATTTTGTCTAATTGTTGATCATTTTACTGGAAAAGGTTTTTTTTTTTTTTTTTTTTTTGAGACAGGATTTCACTCTGTCACTCAGGCTGGAGTGCAGTGGCACAATCTCAGTGCACTGCCACCTCCGCCTCCCAGGCTCAAGCGATTTTCCTGCCTCAGTCTCCTGAGTAGCTGGGACTACAGGTACATGCCACCATGCCTGGCTAATTTTTGTATTTTTAGTAGAGCTGGTGTTTCACCGTATTGGCCAGGCTGGTCTTGAACTCCTAATCTCTAATGATCCACCTGCCTCAGCCTTCCAAACTTTTGGTATTACAGGCATAAACCACTGTGCCTGGGTTGTAAAAGTATTTTTAAAAAGTGTTTACAGAGGCCATTTGCTATGGGAAAATGGGATATGTTGACCTCCCTGCTTACATCCATTTGTGGGCTTTTGGTTGTGAGCATCAGTTCATATGCAGGTTTTGGGACCACTCTTGGGTATGCTTTAAATAATTCAGATGTCGAAATTTTTCGGAATGAAAAAGAAAATCTAGAGAGAAGTCCAATTTAATTATACTAGAACCTGATTTGCTGATTAAATTGTAAAATTCCTAATTGTAACTTGGTCATGTCTTTGCAAAATAGTAATAATAATATTAACTTGTATTTATATAGTGCCTGTCTTCTCAAAGAACTCAAAGCAGTGTCCTTTCCTGTATCCCTGCTATTCCCAAAACATGTTTGTGGTGATGTATGTGGCTTCAAAATGTGGATGTATCATTATGAAAGATAAATGCATGTGGTGACGGTACTTATTAGAATCATATGTTATTGGAAGTACCTAACATTGGGTGTAAAGGAAGCTTGGTCAAGTTTCCAATAGAGATTTCCAATTGGGCCTCTTTGTATCTCAGTTTCTTCATCTATATAGTGGGGATAATAGTTCCTATTTTATAGAGTTATTGTGATGATTGATTGTGTTAATACATGTAAAGCATTGACATAGTAATGCTGGGATAGTCCTCAATAAATGCTATTGTTTGCATCGGTGTTACAATCAGTCTAATAAATATGAGTTAAAACCCCCCTTTGTCCCTGGCTTGTTGTGTCATTTTGGGCAATAACAGTAACAATCAACACAGATGCTCTTTATTGAATAATAGCTTATATGTCAGGCATTATATTAGGCCCAGGATATAATTATTTATCACTTATTCCTTTAACTTTCTTAAATAGGTATGATTATACCCATTTTATAGATGAGTTAGGTAAGGTTTAGAGAAGTTAAGGAACTTTCCTATAGTAACAGAGTTAGATTACTGGCAAAGTGGACTCTCTGAATTCTTGTTTTTGTACCTACTTATGTTCTCCTGAACCACAGTTTTATCATTTATAATAGGGATGACAATAGCTCTTTGTAAGGATTAAATATTGTACATAAAGTACCTAGCACGTACTGTGCATTCTTAACATGATATACAATGATATTATTATCCTCTCCAATTAGAACTTTCCATATAATAGAATTTTTTTCTTTGTGTTCCTTATGCCATGCATATATCTTTAGAGATTAAAAGACAGTTCTTAAGAATGGATTCTTGCATTTCTGAGAACTTCAGAATCACACTTGTGATCTGGTACAGTGTATATACACTCAGGTATCGATGTGTGTATGTGTACTTTCCATTCCGTTGAGTCTAGAAGTGTATAGATGCTCAATCTGTTTGCTTTGTAAGGAACATCAAAAATGTTCAAAATCGTGGATGGACTTGAACATGAAAACGCCTTGGCCTCAGAGTTTTGCTTTTCTGTTTGTTCTCAAAGTTGTTGAGGAAACTGACTTAGTTAAAGCTAAGTGTTTAGAAACCAAGTGTGTTTTGGATGGTAAGGTGGAATCAGCATTATGTATATTAATACATTGTTGGTACCAGAAACAACAACAATCCCTTAGACTGGTGTGTGCAGATATAATAAATTTCATGATGTTTCAGCCTATATTTTCTGCCTTAATAAGTGAGAGCACTGCAGAATTGGGCTATAGGCCACTGCCCCATTTCTCCTTTTGTAGTCAGATCTTCCATGTGAACGATAAACACCCACTCCTTTCATTTATTCACCCATTCACTCTTTAACCTCCTGCAATATAAGCTGCATGCTTACCACCTACCTTAAAGAACACCAGTGATTTCTTTTTTCTTTTTTTTTTTTTTGAGACAGAGTCTTACTCAGTCGCCCAGTCTGGAGTGCAGTGGCGCGATCTCGGCTCACTGCAAGCTCCACCTCCCGGGTTCCCGCCATTCTCCTGCCTCAGCCTCCCAAGTAACTGGGACTACAGGCGCCCGCCGCCACGCCCGGCTAATTTTTTGCATTTTTAGTAGAGACGGGGTTTCACCGTGTTAACCAGGATGGTCTCGATCTCCTGACCTCGTGATCTGCCCGCCTCGGCCTCCCAAAGTGCTGGGATTACAGGCGTGAGCCACCGCGCCTGGCCCAGAACACCAGTGATTTCTTATTGTGACTTATGTCATAAATATGTATTCTAGACATGACTTCTCACCTGAATATCAGTGCCACATCCTTCATAGCCTCAAAGTTTTAAGGAAATATCCTCTTATGGCATACTTTAAAATCTGTAATTTTAAAGTAAGCACAAAGTATGTTTTGAAAGCTTCATTTTTTTCTCTAACAATTCTGTTTTCTTTTTTTATTCTATGTTTTTTGTTAAGTTTATATCAGGATGATTTCTCATTAATGTTCTTGTAACATAATTTTGGAGTTTTCCTTGTGCAATGTGGAAATAGTGAGGTTGACATTCTGCTTTTAACTCATCTTTATAAACTATGAGGAATTCCCAAATAGAATGTTTTCTTGAAAGACTCTTGACATAAGTAGAACTAAATCAAATATGTTATATAATTATTTTTATTTTTTGAGACAGGATCTTGCTCTGTCACCCAGGCTCAAGTGCAGTGGTGTGATCATGACTGCAGCCTTGAACTCCTAGGCTAAAGCAATCTGCCTGCCTCAGCCTCCCAGAGTGCTTGGGACTAAAGGCATGAGCCACCAGGCTTGGCCTCTGTAATTCTTAATTATTATTTTATATATGTTATGAGTATGAGAACTAAGCAGTTCCATAAAGATAAGAATTATCATATCTCATTTTAGTAGTAGTTTGCTTTGTATTATTTGACATTTTATAAAAATTCATAGTCTCAAAAAATATACAGTGTTCTTCTTCAAGTAACTAATATTCTCTTTCCTAGTGTTTGGTTTAACTATTAATCTTATCCTGTTAAATTATTTTACATTTCTTAATAATTGGCACATAATAACAGTTTTTAATGTCAGCCTTAATAACATTTTTCTTTCATAATATTCAACTAAGGGCTACATCTTCAGTATATAAAGCCCATAAATAGGTTTTTTCACCCTAGGTTAGATCTAAATTGCTTACCTGTATTTGGAAGTGAGTATTATGTTATTAACAATAAATTCCAAACTGCTTTGTATTGCTGACATTGTAACAATGTCTTGATATGATGGAGACCCTTGCTATCATATTGTCATTGATCATGCACCTTGGTCATGCCCATGTTGAAACAGGCAATGCCAAAGACAGGCCAAAGACCAAACTGGTAGTGATTTTGGCGAACACTGTTGCCATGTTAAACTTGAGTATATTTCTTGTTGAACCCCATTTTAGAGATTTGGAAAATGTTGAGAGGCAGAGATATTAAGTAACCCTGCCCAGAGTCGAATGGTTAGTAAGTCCTTGCCAGGATTTAAGTGGTACAACTCATGCTTTTAACTACTACAGTCTTGTAAGCCATTCAACAAGTATTTGCCAATTAACCTAATAAATTCCCTCAAGGAATTGATTCTAGCAATGGAGATAAATAATCAAGTCATAAATCATGACTCAGTGTGAAAAGTCTTGTGACTAAGGAATGAACAGTACAGTAAAGGAAATGTGAGGAGCAGTGAATTGTGGTAGGATTATGGAGAGGAGGAGGAAGGAATGGGGGAGAGTGGAGCCTCAGAGAGGGGCACCAAGACTGGGACCCAGGCCTTTCTTCCAAGGTACCACAGCGTTCTGTGTTTGCCCTTGTCAGGGGCATATTCTTCAGTGTTTTGATTTATTTACTTGTCCTTACCTCCCACTAGGCTATAAGCTTTCTAACAGTAGAGGTAAATCGTGTTTCTTTATCACTTAGTACAGGAAGTGGTAGCTAATGTGTGAGGGCAAGTACAGTGGACAGGTGAAGTCAGGACATGATGGACAAAAGCATGAACATGAAAGAAGGTGTGAACATTCATTGCCTCTTTAGGCAATGGTTGATAGCGTGGAGTGGGCAGAGCACGGACATGTAGCTTGGGGTATTGTGAAGGGATGAGTCAGCCATGTATACTTATCTGCCATGGTAAAAAGTGATATTAGATTCCTGAGTGCATGCCATTCCCTAGTGCATCTTCATGTCTTTAAGGACAACGATGTAGGACCAAGAGCTGTCTACACCACAGGAATTAAAAAGATCTGTTTACATATTTGACCTCTGCTAATTATCAGCTGTGTGATAGTAGGCATGTCATCTGGCATCATCTTGCCTGTTGCATAGTAGACATTTGGTGAAGATTTGTTGAATGAATTAATTAATATAATTATATGTTTTTGCAGGCTCTGAAGAATTTGAGATACAACTATGTAAAAGAGTTACTATGTATTGGTACATATTGCTTAGTACTTGGAATAAGCTTGGTAATTATTCGCTAAGCAGGAAACAAGGCTTAGGGATTTCTAGGCATTAGGGACACTGAGCCTTGAGACAGGGTAGCAACTCTGTGGTTCATAGTGACTGGTCCACCAGGAACAGAAACAACCTGGTATTGGGAGGTGAGGGAGTGACATTCCTTGGGAGGATTATTTGGCAAAAAGAAGTAAGATTCATAGGGGCATAGGGGCATGGAAAAGGCTTCATTCTTAGTAGAGCTCTGGAGTACACATCAAGTCTGGGTGAAGATGCTTACTTCCCCGAGAGGGCAAGCATCAGGAAAACCTGGGTGTGGGGGCCCTGGGCTCCTGAGGCCCTGGACTCATTGCTGGGATACAGATCGCACTGTCAAGCCCAGACTGTCACATGTGATTCTAAGCCTATTGTTTTGTTGCTTGCCATGGTCTGGATGGAGTCCCTCTTAAAGGTTGTAGAGTTGTGGAAGAAAGGGACACATTTTGATAGTCAAAGAGTAAAACAAGCTATGAAGCTATGAGTTACCAGTGTGCTGGATGCTTCTGAAAGAGTTTGACAAGTGCTCTTTGAGTTTTTAAATTAAATTACTTTTTAATTTTTCCCTTCCTCTATAAATCATACCAGAGAAGGTAACATTTTTCTGTATACTGACTTTGACAAGCCTAGACCATGCTCTGTCTATGTCCAGTGTACAAATGTAGAGAACCCATTCATTTCTTTACTCCTCACATATTTAGTAAAGTCTGGCTGTGTGCCGTGCGTTTAGGGGACACTGAGCAGAAAGCAGGCTCCTCCAGATGATCGCATTGCAATATAATTAGCACCATAACAAAAGTCTGGCAGATTCTAGTCTGAAGTAGCAAAAGGAAGAGCAATCAGGTCTATCCAGGGAATGAGGAAAGACCTCACAAGATAGGAAGTGACTGAACTAGGACTTGAAGGATGAGCAAGAATCTGCCAGGTGGATATGGGGGCCACCTGGCAAAAAGACAGCATATGGGAAAGCAGAGGCATGAAGTCCTTGGTGCATCCACAAAGCGTTAGGCACGAGTCTAGCCAGATCACAGGTCATGTGTTGGGGAGCATTTAGAGAAAAGAACACAAAGTCCTCACATTCTTCACTCAGGCTTTGGGCTTAAGGAGTGTTTCTGGTGTGGGCTCTGGAGCCAGACTGCATAGCTGTAAGCCCTGGCCTCTCTACTTCACACCTCTGTGATCTCAGACAAGTACCTCAACTTTCTGTTTCTCAGTTTCCTCATCTCAGATGATAGTAGGACATGCCTCACAGGGTGGTTGTGAGAACTTGAATAACAATATAAAGCACTTCAAACAGTGTCTGGCACATCAGTTATTAATAATAATTATATAAAATAAAATTATATAATTAATAATGATGATGTTTAATTTGTAACCTGTAGTCAAAAAGTAAAACCAAATACAACTTGCAAGGCAACGGGATGCTTCTGGAAGAGTTTGATAAGTGTTGTTTGAGTTTATAAAGTAAATTACCTTTTTTACTTTCCAGGTAAAAAAATATACCTTTGGGAGGAGAACAACACACACTGGAACCTGTCGGGGGGCGGGGCCGCGGGAGGGAGAGCATCAGGATAAATAGCTAATGCATGGGGGGGGCTTAATACCTCGGTGATGGGTTGATGGATACAGCAATCCACTATGCACACGTTTTCCTGTGTAACACACCTGCACGGCATGCTCATGTATCCTGGAACTTAAAATAAGAAAAAAATATATACTTTTTTTCTTTCCAGGACAGTGTCAGTCCTTAAGAGGCTAGCTCAAAGACTAGAGGAAAAATAGACTACTAAATAAATCAAAGTCATTTCGTAGGGTATAGAGGTATCCATAAAGTACTGGGGGTCACTAACTATTAATGCAGACAGAGCACAGATAGTTGTTGAGCGTAGGGCAGCCCAGTCAGGATGATGCCTCAGAAAGGCAGCAGCTGGCCTCCCAGAGTGGAGCATGGACTGCAACAGGGGGCTGAGACTGGAGGGGGAGAAGTTTTGAACTAATTCAAAGGATGTTGGAGGGCTAAACCAGTGGAGCAGAAGAGACAGATCTGGAAGCTTCTGCTAAGGTAGACTTGACTGAGTTTGGTGAGAAGTTAGATGAGGAGAGTGAGAACCCTGTTCATTTTGCATCTGGGTGTCTTCTAGATAGATGCTGCTGACCCACACCAATGTCCTTGTATCAGGGCACTGAGGTGGTGTTCAGGACAGATCTTCTCCACATACTGCTGCTGAGCTCACATCCACGCTGTGCACGCTGGGCTGAGTTCTCTTCTTCATGCTGTTTTCAGCTGACTTAAATGCAACACGTGATGATGAACATATTTACATAATGTATGCCTGGTGAGATCACGAAAAGATTGGAATTTCCCATTTTAATTCCATTTTAAAGATGCTAGTTAAGCAAAAGGATATAATTCATTTTTCAAACTGCTGAAATGTTATTTGGCCTCTTGAATCAAAGGCATTCCGCAAGTGTTTTCTTTATTACATGCCTTAAACTTTAATTAGAATTTAATTATAAGATCCTGAAGGCATGAACAAGAGGAACAGATGGGATAGTAAAAGCAGCTTAGTGAAGGAGGATTAAAGATTAAAAGTTGCTCGTTAATGGCATAAGAAATGAACAGAGAGCTAAATTACTATGCTTTTGTGCTGTCCTGACGCTTTTTCAATTCTGTAACTTATTCCTGGTTGCAGATTTTTCAATTCTGCATCTTATTCCTGGTTGGAAGCTGAAGAATCTCACAAATTAGATTTTTAATTTTTTGAGTTAGTAGAGTAGATTTGTACATAGAAAACAGGCAAAACCTGACAAAAAGGTGTTTTATGGCTTCTAGCACCTTGTACAATAATTTCTGCATTGTAGGGGCTTAGTGGTATTTACTGATTTGAACTGAAAGAAATTTACATCTTCTCACTAGTAAACATCTAATGAGCATAAAATAGATGAATGGGGAAGGTGTGAGTCTGTAAGTCTAGGCTAACCTGTCCCATGGGAATGTTAGATACCTACTCAGAAAGGTAACTTATATGACCCTCCCACCTTTAGCCTACCCCTCAGTCGACCTTAGTTGTTTGCTCCACTTAGTTGGCTAGAGGAGTGGTAGAAATTTGGAGTGGGAAACACTTTGAGACTGCTCCTCATGTCTCATGGTGAGGATGACCAGCTCTGCTCTCTGGTGCTGTATTAGGATGATCTCCCGATAGGCTAAATGATTCTACTACTTAATGCTTTTTCCCCTAGCTTTTTTTTCTTTTTGAAATCTGATATTTAGGATCCTCTTCCCCACTTAATTGCAAGCTCAATGAAGAAAAACTAGAGAACAGTAAGACAGAAAAGAAGACAAATATGTAGTGAAATAAAAAGCGTTCTATCTCCTATTTTCCAGGAACAAATGTTTTTTAAAAAGCTTTTGATAGACAATTGATTCTCATTATTTGCAGATTCTTTGTTTGCAAATTTGCCTACTCACTAAATCTTATCTGTAATCCTCAAATCAATACTTGTGGCACATTCACAGTCATTTGCAGAAATGCACGGAAAGGAGGATAATTTCTGAGTCTCTCGTCATGTGTGTTCCCAGCCGATGGCAAATAACACAACACCTTGCCTTCTTGTTTCAGCTCTCATAGTGTAAACAAGTGCCCTTTTTGATGTCTACTAGTGCCATGTTTTTCTCATTTTTGTGCTTTTTGTTGGCGATTTCATCATTTAAAATGCACCCCAAACATTGTGCCAAAGTGCTACTATGTAGCGTTCCTAAGTGCAAGAAAGCTGCGATGTGCCTTACAGAGAAAATAATGTGTGTTAGATAAGCTTCATTCAGACAGGAGTTAAGTGCTATTGGCTGTAAGTTCAGTGTTATTGACTCAACAATATATATTAAATGAGTTGTGTTTAAGCAAGAATATACATGAAACAGGTTTGTGTATTGATGAGTCGGCAAAAATATAACTGGAGGCTCGGAGGAACCTAGCCCTGTATTTCTCCTAGGAGCAATGGCCCAGTATTCCCTGATTTAGAGTTTCTGGAGACTACCAAAAATAATAAGGGTCAGCCATGTGTCTTTCTCCTTTTCTCCTTGCTCTTTCTTGATCTTTCCATCTCTTGTTACCTCAGTCTGTGTGTATATGATATGCTTTTATTTGCTTAAATTACATATGCATATATTTAGCAATTATGATATCACATGATACACAATTCTGCGACCTGTCTTTTAACTTATCAGTTGTGTTGGCCTTTGGGCTGTTTGCACTGAGATCCATTTGTCACCCTTGCCCTGCTGTGCAAGGGTGCTGTGTTACAGGGAGTTGACCTGTGCCCCCTGACAATTTGCCATCAGTGGGAGATGGCAAGGCAGAAGAAACAGAAGCTGGGGTGTTTGTCCCTCCCGCCCTCTGCCTTAGGCAACATCTCTGGCAGCAGCCCCTCTACAGCTATCCCACCTGCAGGTTGGGTCCTCCATGGCTCCATCATCGGCTGGTTGGTCCTGGGTCTTGAGCTTTAGCCCTGCCTTCTTCCTTTGTCCTTTTAGCTGGTGGGTGGAAGAAGCTTCCTGCCGATGCTGATCTCTGAGTTTCTTCCCTGCCCACTGGGTAGAGCATCAGATTTAAAAGCCAAGGCAAGACAAAAAATGAGAGAATGGTAGCAAAGATCCAACACTTTACAAGACAGCCTGAGAAAAGGGAGGAGGGGGTGGTTCGACACAAGGGCCTACACATTGAGTGTGTGATGTTGCAGCTCTGCAGGCACAGATTAAGCAGCTGAGATGCCATCAATGCTTGGAAAGCAGCCGTGCCTCTTGTCCTGAGCTTATTTGTCTGGAATATGATTCCCTTGAACCTGACTAGCTCATCCACCGGGAGAGAGAAAAAAAAATATTCTGATAATTATCCTGACCAGGCTCTAACAGGGCCTCCTTCTGTAGAATATAATTTTTTCTGGCCTCTTTCCATTCACTTCTTCACATTAGGACCCTTTTCCCCCAGAGTGTGAGATTCCCTGAGGGCTCTAAAAACTGAAATGCTATACAGCATTTTGAGCCCCCTGTGTTAGCACAGTCCTTATTAAAAATGTATTTTCGCCAAGCCGTGGCTGCACCCCCTGAAGTGTGGATTAACAGAAAGACCTTCAGAGCTGAAAGACATTTTTGAAGAACCACTGTACCAAGTGGCATTAAATATTTATTGCCTACTACATGTAAATTGTTCATCGTCTTGTTTTAACTCTTGGACCAAAATGCTTCTCGTCTGTTTTCTGCCGAAGTGGAAATCACAGGAAAGGTACTCTTTACTTTGCTGTGGTATTTTGTTGTCCCAGGAATATGGGATATTTCTTTGTTCTCGTAGTAATACTAGAAAAGATTGCCTTGACTCTCAGCATTTCATTGGGAGGCCATGTGGTGTCATGATGGAGAAAAACTCAACTTCTGGGGCAAGTGTAGCGGGCTTTGCCACCTGTAAGCTGTGTTGGCTTGAGAACCTGATACCATTTATGTTTGTTGTGCTGGAGAAATGGGACATTGCATAAATAGCACTTAGCACAATTCCTGGCACCCAGTAGGTTCTCTCTTTCTCCTAGGTCTTCTATTTGGGACTTTCCAAATACATTTCTAAGCAACCTAGAATAAAATATGCTATTAATATGATGTTAATAATAACCAAAAGCACTCAGCTTAATCTTTACTTATTAAATAAAACTGAAATGTTGCTCAGACACCCTTTGCTGTTTTTGGAATGCCTTTGTAAACATTTTTGATCTGCTTAAAAAACATAACAGTATGTCAAAGGCCTGTCTTAGTTGTTCTTATTCATACCTGAAAACCTACAGAGTTTGGATAATTTTGGCACACATATGTGTGCATGCATGTATATGTATAAATATTCTGTCTCTCTAAATATATATGTATATGCAGGCACATGTATAGCTCTTTAAGAAATGTTTTTGTAATGTTTTATTTTCTTAAAGTCTGTACTTCACATCATTTTTTTCCCCAGAACTGTTTATCCTCACTCCAGACATGACCCTTGGAAAGGTGGCAGAAAAAACAAACGGCTGATGTGTTTCAGGGCAGTCTGCATTCCTTTTAACTCTCTGAGAACAGGCTTATGCATGGGCTTTCAACCTTTTTGTCCAGAGGCCCAACCACTTTGATTTCTGCTTGAAAATTAGCCTGTTGTTCAAGCTCATGAGAGCTTCCACAGAGCTTTCTTGGGTTCGCGAACTAGAGATCTATGAAGTGTTTGCTTTTATTTGTAACTTTAACCAGGGCAGCCTTAACTGGACTTTTGTTTTCTTATTTAACTTTTATCCATGTAACCTTAACCTAAGTTCTTTTTCAAATCTCCATCCTCCCCCATCTCACAATTTCTAATCCCTCTTTTGTCCTTAGATTTTTCCTTCAAAGTCAGGATATGACATTTAAATCTATGCTTTAGGAAGTATCTGAAAGCTCACATACACATAGAATTATGATTTTTTTTCTGGGTTGCTTAGGAGGATTAAACAAAGGTTTTAGAATGCAGAATTCAGAAAAAAATTGATGGAAGTTGTGCTGCAGCTTAGAGGGGAGTGTGGATTTTAGCAAGCATAAGGACACTTTGATTTGCCCCTTTCATATGGACTTTTATTTCCTCTGTGAGAGGCCCAGGGGCCTGAACTGTGGATGGTTTAGACAGGAAAAGACTGAAGGGATAACTGCTTCCAGACCTTCAGCCTTGAACATTCAGCCATTATTCAAGCCCTTGAGAAAGGGAGCAAGAGGCGTAAGGAGGCTTGGGGAGTTTCCATGCAGCTTCTCTGAGTTCCAGCTTGTGTGCATTGTTCTCCAAATGTGTTCCTAGCACTACTGAAAGTACTTTCATACCTCAACTAACCCTTATTGCAAGCCTGTGAAGGAACAGTTATATATGTATATATATATTTTTTTAAATAGACAAGGCAACTAAAACTCTGGGAGGTTACAGAAACTTAAGGTCTAAGTAGGGTTACATTGAGACCAGATTAATCAGTTAGTAGATTGTCTTTCTATTTCATCATGTGCTTAATTTCCTCCTTGGTTTACATGACCCTTCTTTGGAAATCCCCTTCTAGTAATATCTTAGTTAAATGAAATAACTGAGTTTTATGGAGTATCCATTATGTGTTAGGCATTGTTTTATGCAATATGCATCTATGTAGTGCACATTCTAATAGGAACCATGTGAAGAAGGTGTATTACCTCCGTTTTAGACAGGAAATCCCTGCAATATAGAGGGTTAGGTAATTTGCTCAAGATCACACAGGGCACAGGAGGTGACACCAGGATTTGAGCCCAGGTCTCGTTCCAGAACTTCTACCATGCCCACTACACCAGCTGTCCTTATTAGGAGGAAGGCCATTGGTACGAGGCCACTCGAAATAGACATGGTAGATATGTGGCAATCAATGCAAAGGTATTGTCTTTCATGCTGTGTTGCAATCTCATTTCATTTCTAGCATTATAGGTATTTAAAGCAGAGGTAGGCTTGCTTTCTTAGTTTTAGTTTTCTGAGAAACAAAGATAGTAACAACAATGATGATGGATCTTGTTACCATATGTGAATATCTGTGTGTGTGAGGCCCAGTACTTGGTCTTTACACATGTTCTTTTAGGTTAACCTTATGACAACTCTGTGAAGTTTTCTCAAATTTATATCTGAGAAAGCACTCAGAAAGGTTGAGTCACTTGCTTGCCCACATCACACTACTAGTAAGTGGAGGAATAAGGATTTGAACCTAAGACCTCCGATAAAATTATACTCTTTCCACTCAGTATATGGGACATGTATCCCTGGGGGCACATGTGAGAACTGTAATTGGTCCATAAGATGATTGATGATGCTATAGGTACAGGATGTTAAAGAACATTGATGCCCATAGTAAAAAAGTGATTCCCTTTCACTTGTCCTACCAACCATCTGGTTACATGAAAGAGGAAGTCTCAGTTAGGTGCCAATATGCCTTTTACAGTTCTAACAGGGAACAGGGCTCTGACTCTGAGGCTCGGGCAGGTAATTGAATCTAGAAGAGCATGATGACATTCTTTGTTTTTATTGTATTTTAATATCTTCTCATTTAAAAATATAATGTTTTCCTATATACAAAATAAATGTAATGTCTATATAAGGTAAAAAGAATAATATAATGAGTATCCATGCACCTATCACCTATCGAAGCATTAGATTAATTTTAGTTACTGTGGGAACCTTCTGTGTCACTCTCCCCATCCCAGCTTCTTTCTTTCTCTCCTACCAACATCTTACATAATCATTTTGTAACTATCAAAATCAGGCAGTTAACATTCACACAATACTATTACTCAATCTACAGACTTTATGCTAGTTTTGCCAGTTGTCGTACTAATGTTTCATTTCCTGGACCAGAATCTAGGATCACACAATGCATTTACTTGTCATATCTCCTTTGTCTTTGGAACAGGTCCTCACTCTTTTAGTCTTTCATGACCATGACATTTTTGGAGTCTGGTCAGACATTTTGTAGAATGTCCCTCACTTTGGGTTGGTCTGATGTTTCTACAATATTAAATTCAAATTATGTGTTTTTGGCAGGGAAGCTACAGAAATGATGTTGTGCCCTTCACAGCGCATCATAGCAGCAGGCACATGTTGCCGATTTATCGTGTCACAGGTGATGTGAACTTTGGTCAATTTGTTAAGGTTGTGTCTCCAGTTTATCCACTTTAAAGTTACTATTTTTCCATTTGTAATTAGTGATTACCTTGTGGGGAGATGCTTTGAGATTATGTATAATACCATGCTTCTTATACCTTTGTCCACTAATTTTAGCAACTATTGTAAATTCTTGCCTGAAACAATTATTCCTGTGGTTTTTCCATATGGTGTTTTTCTATGATTATAATTCTTTCTATATTTATTAACTGGAATGCTTTGTAGGTGGCTTCTCCTTGCCGCACACTTATTTATTCATTCAATTGTTTATTTGTATCAGTATGTACTTACAAATTCTTATTTTATTGTCTGGATTATAATCCATTACTATCGTTATTTTGTTTTGCAAATAGTCCTTTTAACCAATGGAAACCCCTTCAAGTTAGCTTTTCTGTCTTTCTGACATGTCTCCACCTTTTTTAAGGCACAGTTTTTGCTTTCTGGTGCCAGAAGATGTCACTTTGTGCTTTACTTGCTCCAATCCTGAGAGAAGCCTCCTCTTGCTGTCCTGCATCCACTCCTCTCAGTCACTCCTTCATGCACTATAATATGATTTCCACTCTCCCCAGTGCACTGACACTTCTGTCACTTAGGTCATTGCTAAAGCAGTGGATATTTTAATTCTTCTATTACTGCATATCAGACATGTCTTGTGCCCCATATCAGATCTTCTCAGGAGGATAGTAAAGGGAAATTGTACCATCTCTTGTTCCAGCTGCTGTGACCAAGTTTGCATAGACTCTGAAAAACTTCCTACAGTATAAGCTCACCTCATGCTGCATGCTTTTCCATGGGGCACCCCACAAGGTTCCATGGGGTTTCCTTGTGGATGCTACGTCTGGATCTCACTCTGTGCCCACACATATACAACCTGGATAGAGAATTAATGCCTCCTTTCTCTCTATCATGGATGGTTCTGAGATACAGTTCCTGTAACTTGGGGTATGGAGAGGTTGAGGGTGGTCCTATGGGATAGAGAACGAGTCACTTCTAGTGGGGCCACCTTGATACCACAACTTCATCTTGCCTCCCCGTCCTTTTTGTTTGTTTTATTCCCTTTGTCTATCAGTCCTCTAGTGGACCACCTTGATACCACAACTTCATCTTGCCTCCCTGTCCTTATTATTTGTTTTATTCCCTTTGTCTATCAGTCCTCTCCTTCTCCCTAAGATTGCACTACCTGATGCAGTAGTAGTACATAAACCCTCTTGCTTGGGTCTGCTGTCTTGGGGACCCAGGCAAAGATGTGCAATGTTTAACACTCCTTCTCTATAATCCCTTAACTTTCACACTATCACATTTTCATTCATTCATTCCAATTCATTCATTCGTTTACACCTTATTGAGACTTTCCCTGTGTGAGACATTGTGTACAGGTAGACAAAAACCTTGATCTTCTAGAGGTTATTATATTTGGGGGAGCAGAAATAACTAAACAAAACCAATTCAGCTGAATTATAAGTGCTTTTAACAAAATGCAACAGGGAGAGGGCAGAGAGTAGGCCACGTGAGGCCTGGCATTGGGATGGTTACCACGTACACTCTGAGGAGGTGACATTTGAACTGATAAGGGGTCAGCAAGAAGAAATAAGCTGAGAGAATATTGATCTATTCACAGGAAAGAGGAAGTGCAAGAGCCCTCATTTTCTGTTTCGCACTAGAACTGCATTCCTATGATTCTTCAGATTGTGCCACCTTTCTTCCAACCTCCATGCATTTGCACAGATTGTTTCTTTGACCTGGAATGCCCTCTCTGACTTATCAAGCTGACAGATTTCTATCCTTAGCTCAGATCTCATGTAAAGCAGCTCTCCTCCCCCAGGGACATTTTAAGTGCCTTTTCTATTGTTGGTGTGCTGTGCTTTGAGCACAGTATTCACTTATAATAGTCATGTCAGTGTACATCTTAGAATTGTTCACCTGCATCTCTCCTCCTTGGACTGGGAGCACTCTGAGGGCAGGATTGTGTTTGTTTACTTTATATTCTCAGCAAAGTGCTTATAGGGATTTAAATCTATTTATTGATGAGTTGGATGGATGAACGGGTGAGTACATGGGAGAAAGAAGAAAAATGCTACATGAATTCAAATAAATACATGAAAGAGCCAGTGAATAAGTGACAGTGACCTGACCTTAAGACGTTGTCCCATTTGTGGGTGAGACAGGAGTATAACCATTCACAGAGTACTGTGATGAATGCTTAGAGATTCTCAGTGCATAAATAACAGTGGCAGTCAGCAAGTTCTGCTCATAAATGCATATTGTTTCAGCTACTTCATGCTTATTTATTTAGTTTTTAAGAAATTCATTTAGGTACCGAACATAAAAAAACCCAGACTTGCAGCTTTCCAGATTTGGGGCCAGACAAATGCCTGTAATCTCAGCACTTTGAGGGGCCGAGGTGTGTGGATTGCTTGAGGCTAGGAGTTTGAGAGCAGTCTGGGCAACATGGTGAAACCCCATCTCTACTAAAAATACAAAAATTATCTGGGTGTGGTGGCACATGCCTGTAGTCCCATCTCTTTGGGAGGCTGAGGCATGAGAATTGCTTGAACCTGGGATGTGGAATTTGTAGCAAGCTGAGATTACGCCACTGTGCTCCAGCCTAGGCAACACAGTGAGACTTCACTTCGTCTCAAAACAAACCCCAAAAACAGATTTGGCAGTGCTGAACCCTTCTCCTGCATGGAGCTGGGTAGAAAAATCTACTGGAAAGTAGAAAATTATTAGAATAACTGTATTAAAATGTGTTGAATTCTTCTTGTCATGACTGTTTTGACATTTGTTTGTACTAGTTAAGGGAAAATGAAACTTCAGGTTGACAGCCTTTACCTTCCTTGTGCCGTAATTAATTTGCTCTATTCTGTTTATGCAGGAAATCCAGATTTTGAAGGCCCAGAAAGAGGACTGGGGGTGCAAGTGGCAAGGAAAGGTTGATTTGTGGTGACCTGGCATACTGTCTGTATTCCATCTTTAAGTCCTCACCACAAATAGTGCTTTATCCAGGTTCTTGTTACCTGGAAATGTGTGTTCATTCGGGGTATCTAGATCAGGCAGGACTTCAAGGAAGGGGATGGATAGTGCACTTAATCTTCATCTTCACATAAGGATAGCTGCTCTTTATCTTCTCCTTCTGGAAGCTGCATTAAGGTGGGAGAGGACCCTCTGGAGTTCATCCAGAACCCTCTGGGACACCTGTGTCTCCTCTGTTTGTCAGTGTATCGGCCATGGATCCTGCATGAAACAGGTGGCGCATTTAAATGGGGTAATCTGAGAAGAGTGGACAAGTGCAGGGAAACCACATGGGTAGTGCAAGATGCTTGGCTATCTAAAGTGGGGCTGGTACTGTCTATGGGCATAAGGAACAAGGAGGGTGGCTATGAGCAGGCCCTTGAGAGAGAGTTTTGTGGAGGTGCTTACCTTTGTGACCTTTGGTGGAGAGCTGCAGCCATCCCACACTTTTTTCCTAGTCCACTGATACCCCTCTGTGTCCTCCATTAGCTGAACCTGGCTGAAGGCCAGAGGCAGGAGGGCCCTCTGGTGTGCTCCACACCCATCAGCATCCTGGCTCAGAAGGCAGGGTGGAGAAGGTTAGAGATTGAATTTGAAGAGCACATGGAAGATGTCTGGGACATCTGGGCATTCTTTCTGTGTGGTTGGTTCTTGTGGTCAGATATTTGTGGAGCAGTGAGGTGGTGGTGGTAGTGGCTGTGCTTTGGAGTCAGTTAGTCTGGGACAGGATCACATCTGCCCCACTCACTAACTGAGTAACCCTCAGCTCTAAGGTCAGTAGGCACCTATTTCTTTGCCGTCTAGTGGGGACAAGGGCAATGCCTATCTCAAAAAGCTTTGGGAAGATCAAAAATGAAAATACTTAAGTGCTTTTTGCAGATTTGGAAAAGGCTGAAAGAAGCTTTATTAAAATGTGAGCAATATACCTCAATAAAGTTGTTTGCCTATATAAAACAGATATAAGTGTGTTGTGATTTCACAACAAGTGTTGATTTTTTTCTTCATTTTATTTTTATGTATTCCAGATTTTCTGTCATCAGAAAAACAGACATCCATAAGTGCTGTTTAGAAATATGTTAGTACTGCCTTCAAATTATTACTGTTGGCTAATATTGTCTTCTCTGAATTAGTGAGGTATGTGAATTCACAGCTGCAGCGTAGCTGACTTGACTGTGGACAGACTAGAGTGAACATGTATGTCATTTCTTACGATGTGCCCATGGGTTCAGGTCTAGTGTCCCATCCCCAGGAAGCCTTTGGTCCTTCAGATGCTTCTCCTCTGAGCTCCTGCAGCTCCTGGGCTGCCCCTAGCAGTTATCACACTGCTTTGCAGTCACCTCCTCCACTAGACTGTGGTCTCCTCTAGGTCCAGGACTGCATTTTATTCATCTCCAGGTCACCAGCTTTGTTTTGTCTCTAGCATTGTCTAGTAAATGCCTTTATTCATGTTGCCCAGCTCTTACTACATGGCTACAGGGAGTTCTCAAGCTCACATACCGTAGGTTCTATAACAGAGAGCAACTGACTGTGCTTTCACCTTTCTCCTTTCAAAGCTCTGGGAAAGAATTCTGATTAGTTTCATTTGGGTCAAGTCTACCTACATCCCTTATTGAACCAACTATACCCATGGGGAGGTATATTACAGTGATCTCAGCTTTGGTCAAGTGCTCATTCCCAGGGGAATCTGTTGTGTGGCCAGTAGGGTAGGGTCTGTACAACCATGACAGGTCTTATTTAAATCAATTAGTTATAGTGGAGAAGAGAATGAATCAGGAATGCTTTCAGCTGCAGTGACAATGCAAAAAAGCTTTTATTTAAATCAGTTGCAGTGTGCAAGGAAGCAAAAATTGGTTCTTGGGGGATGAAAAAATCTTAACTGTTACAATCATTTGTGGCCTTCTAAAGCCCATCCTTATGTAACAGCATAAATAGATACACAATCTGTCTGTGGTATTGAAATTTCACAGTGGCAGGGAAAAGGAAAAGACTCTCTGGAAAGGGTCCTTAGTGGGGGCGATAGTGAAAAAAAGTTTGAGATTGATTTATAATGACAGTAATCATACCTAACTTATTTAACAGTTACGCACCAGGAACTGTTATGAATGCCTTACATATACTATATTAAATCATTTCACCATCTATCCATTTTAAAGTGGCTAAAACACAAATAGTCTTGATTTCCCACTCTCACACCCCTAAATTACAAGTACAAAGATGATTTGCCCATGTCACATTCAGCATATATTTAATTCGCTGGACTTTTCCCTCATGCTAGCTGCATCATGGTTGTAGGATAGTTGCTGCATCTCTAGACATTACATTCTCCTTTGATGCTGGAAGAATTGGTGAGAAGAGCATGTTGGGATTTTTTGTTTTGTTTTTTAAATGAGACAAGCAAAACCTTTCCTGGGAACCTTCCCTTCCTACTAGGTTTTATTGGCTGGAATTAAGTCCCATGGCCACGCTTAACAACAAGAAGCAGGGAAAGTAGAAAACAAGATTATCATAGTTGGCTTAAACCTGCCTATTCTAATATGATAGTTATTAACTATATAGTTATTTAAAGTTTTTTGGAGAGATATAATTCATATACCCTAAAATTCACTATTTTATGTATACAGTATAGTATTTCTAGTATATTCACAGGATTATGCAACCATACCCCAGTATCCGATTCCAAAACATTTTCTTCACCCTCGAAAGAAATCTCATATCCATTGCAGTAGCTGCTCATATCCCTCTACACCTAGCCATTGGCAACCACTAGCTTACTTTCTTTCTCTATGGATTTTCCTGGACATTTTTTTGGCTTCTTTCACTTGGCATAATTTTTTCAGGGTTCATCTGTGTCGTAGTATGTACCAGTAATTTTTTATCAGTTCCTGTTTTAACTGATAATATTCTGTTGCATGGAGGTATCCTATTTTGTTTATCCATTCATCTGTTGATGGACATTTAGGTTGTTTCCCTTTTTAGTTACTGTGACTAATGGTGCTGTGAACATTGATTGATGTACCAGTTTTTATATCAACATAGTTTTGATTTTTCTTTGAATTCTCTTGAGCCTATTAGAAGGAGTGGAATTGTTGTGTTTTATGGTAACACTGTGTTTAACCCTTTGAGGAAATGTCAAACTGTTTTCCAAAGTGGCTGCGCGTTTTGTACATCCTGGTAGGAACACGTAAGGATTCCAGTTTCTCCACATCCTTGCCAGTGCTTGTTATTTTTGTTTGTTTGTTTTTGTTATGGCCATCTTAGTAGGTGTGAGGTGGTATCTCATTGTGGTTTCGGTTTGCTTTTATATAACGACTACTAATGTTGAGAATATTTAATGTGTCTATTTTCCATTTGTGTATATTCTTTGCAGAAATGTCTGTTCAGATCATTTGCCCATTGTAAAATTGGATTGTCTTTTTATTATGGAATTATAATAGGTACTTAAGTTTAAATTAATTAACATTAAGTAAAATAGAAGTTCCTCAGTCATACTGGCCACATTTCAAGTGCTCAGTTGCTGTGTGTGGATAGTGGCTATGTTATTGGACAGTTTCAGATAAAGATAATTTCCATGATTGCAGAAACTTCTGTTGGACAGCACTGGTGAACCACCATGATTAATCACTTATAACTGGGCATATGACTTCTCTAAATAAAATTGAGGTTTTGTTAAGCTAAGGAAGGATCTATACTCCAGAAAGACTAATGTGTCCTGGTCCCAGAAAAGGATGATATGCAGACTCAGTGTATATCTCCTAAAGATGCATCAGACTTTACCAAGAGAAGAACTGGGGCAGGCGGTGAGTGGGAGGGCAAAATTTGAGACCAGGATTTGGCAGATGTTTTTTGCAAAGGGTCAGATAGTAAATATTTTGGCTTTGCTGACTATATGATATCTGTTTCAACTATTGAACTGTAACCAAAAGGTGTCTGAGACAGACCTCAATCGATTTAGAGAGATTTATTTTGTCAAGGTTGTGGAAGCACCCGAGAAAATAAACACAAGTTACGTTAGGATCCGTGACTGGTGTTTTGTCCGAAGAGGGTTGTGACGACTTCAGGATTTAAAAGGGAAAGAGTGAGCAGGAAGGGAAGGAGAACAGAAAAAAAAGAAAAAAAGTGTGAGGGGCAAAGGCGATGAGGCAAGTGGTTACATTCTTGTGAGGCTTTGATTAGTGCTCACTGAATCCACAGTTTACATGTGAAAAGAGGAGTGGGGGAAAGTCAATTATGCTCAGTAAATCTACATTTTACATAAGATAACGGAAGCATGTGAAGTTACAGCAACCCATTTGAGAACAAAAGGATGGCAAAAAAGCAGAAAAAATAGCTTTTTTTTTGTTTATTTGTTTGTTTTTTTTTTGGCATGACTCAGTTCCCAAGCTTAACTTTTCTCTTTAACATAGTGAGTTTGGGGTCCAAGGATTTTATTTTCCTTTCACACAACTTTGTCCTTGTAGTGAAAAAGGAGCCCAAGACTGGCCATAAATGAGTGGACATGGCTGTGTTCTAAGGGAACTTTATTTACAAAAAGTGGCCGCAGGCACATTTGGGCTACAGGCCAGGGTTTCTTAGGGACAATACATAGAAAAGTATGGAAGCCGAAAGGGGCCTGGCATACGGAAATGTTTGGTATGGCTGGAAATTGGCTATAGGGGCTATGGCTGTAGACAAGGCTAGGAAGAGAGACTGGAACCAGATTATAAAGGGTCTGCAATGCATATCAAGGTTGTTTTGTTCTGGTTGTTGGTGGTTGTGGTGCTAGTGGCAGTGGTGGTTTTTCAAAATCCTCTAAGTGGCAAGAAGCCATCAAATATTTTTACATAGGGCATTATATGATTATGGCTTTTTAGACAACCCTCTGGCAGCATTGTGAAAAGAATATTGGAGGAAATGAGGCTAGAGGTAAAAAAGACCAGTTAAGCTATTGAGGAGCCTGAACAAAAGCAGTTTTATAACGTAATTCTGTTAATAAATTTACCTGTCTCCTAATCATGACGGATAATAGGCTGTTTACAGTATACCAATGACTGTGATACAAGTTATGGCTTTGTATTTTGTATTAAAATAAAGTTCTAGTAATTATCTTGCTAATTGCTTCAGTAGAGATGTAGACCACCATGCTGATAATTCTTATCCTGACTAACCTACTCACTATGAGCTGGGTAAAAAGCAGTATTGATTTAAATGAGTTATGAAGAGTGGGGCTTGGATATGCTCTTTTTATATCCCAGAGGAATCACCCTGGAAACCTAGAGAACTAGCACCAAGTATTCATCTGAGAACATCTGTGACTCTCAGAAAGTTATGAGATTGGAGTTGTACAGGTACTCGCTGTGGCCTTGGAAGAGCTGACTTCTAAATGGGGTAGTAAACTTACGCTCCGTGGCTCAGATCTAAAAGGCCCTAAGAGGAGAAAAGGATTCTTGATGAACTACTAATTGATGATTTCAGGTCCAGAGTTAAGCATAGTATGGAGGTTTGCCTGAGAGTGTCTGCCGCCAGTGAAGATGAATTATCCACGTGGGCTTAGAAAATCACACATGCAAATTTTGTGTCAATGGATTTTTTTCAACACGGTAATCCTAGCCTTTGAGTACACAGCGTATTTTCAAAGCCAATTTTGCAAATAAGAACTCTACGGTAAATGCTGCTAAGCTGTTGATAAGTTGGCCTTTCCATTTGTAAGCCTATTAGTTCAGAATCTTCTGAAATTTAATTCAAAATGAGATAATGTGTAGTGATTTGACAGTTTTCATTCTGTGACTATGCTCTTCAAGAAAGCATCTTGGCTCGTTCACTAGTTGAATCCTCACCAGTTCCTGAAATTATGAAATGTAAATTTGTTATAAGCAGCAGCTTTGGGCCCTTCACAAGGCAGAATTGTACCTTACCCCTGAGTGGAAATAAATGAACATCTCGTGTGTGTAGCTTCTCTCTCTCTGTACATCCTGACTCCAAATGCTGTGGAGCATCAGAAAATGTCTCCTGAATCTGATTTTGGGTGGCTGGATCTATGTCCAGAGGGAAGTGGGAATATTTCCAGTGGTTGGACAGACAGAGGTGATAACATTAGAAAAAACTGACCCTTTGACAAGGCCCACGTTAGCGAAGTCATGATTTCCAGGGAGGTGGGTCTGTACTTCCCAGGTGTTGTGAAAGCAGGACTCTATTACCTTGCCAGCAGTACCCAAAAGGCAGAGGCTGTATTTGTCCTTGGATCTCAGTCTTTGACATTGTTTTGGGGAGGTGTGATGAGAGGCATGAGGGAACCTCATCCATTTTGTGAGTCCAGTGTACTTAAAGAGTAGAGACTGACTCCAGGGCATTTGGAGTTCACAGAATTTGTCAAATTATTTTTCAAGCTTGTAGGGTTCAAGACTTCCCCAAATGTTTTTTCCAAGTGCTTGTACCCTGGTGTCAATTAAGGGAAATGTACTCCATATGTTTCTAATTCTTCTACCCTGAAATGATCAAAATATTATATTTCTGAAATCTCTGAAGTCTAGAAAGATCCTTTTGAATTTTTTTTTCTCTTTGATGACACTAACAGAAATGTGTGATCCCAGTAATCACAAAGAGGCTCAAATTCATCCCCAAATGCCCAGCCACCAAGAAGCTTTGGACATAAGTATTTTTGGGAGGTATTTTTGCCCATTGCTGTTTTAGGACATGTTTCTGATAATGCTTTATACTTACCAGAAAAACTGTTTTTGAAAAATCCAGTGTTGTCTTACAATCATTTATTAAAAAAAAAAAGTTTCCCAAGTCTTTTCTTAGAGCGAGGAAATCTCTTTCTGATGAAGAATACACTCTGGCATAAAAAGCCACTGAGGTGGACCAGTTTATTTGATTAACAAAAGTTACAAAGGGGAAAAGAAGAGTGTTAGAGAGGATACCTGTAACAAAAAGAGACAGGAGACACGTGGCGCACTCGTGGTGTGTCACTCTTATTTGAACCCCTCATTCAAAAAACAACTGTTAAGAAAAGTAAAACGTAGGAGGCATATCAATACAGAATGACTATATGATGATATTAAGGAATTATTCTTTTTAATTATGATATTACCTCCTTTTATAGATACATGCTGAAATATTTACAGAAAAATTAACAAAAAGCCTGGAATTTGTTTAAAAAGAATCAGGGTATGGTATAGTTAAAACTCTTCCCTCCCTCCCTCTGTCCCTCTTTCCTTCCCTCACTCACTTTTCCTTCTTTCTTTCCCTCCCCTCCTCCTTCCCCTCCTTTCTCCCCAGCTTGTCTTCCCTTCTCTTCTCTTTTTCTGGCCTTCATTTGGGCTGACAAGAAGAGGATGCATGTTTTATGTCAGGTTGGCAGGTATACTTGAGATATATTGTCTTGGCAATACAAAGGCCTGGCACTTCCTAGGGACCCAGATGGGTATTTTAGATGTTTAGGGCATGCCTTGACCTCTGAGTAGCCTTCCTGGACTGAGGTCGCACTTGACTAGACTGCCACCCCACAGTCAGCCACTGTAGTCTCTTTTTAAAAAACGTTGCCACGATGAGAATGTGAAGGATTTGGGTTGAAGTTAAGGACACTTCCTTTTATTATTAGTCTGGATTTTTAAAGGAGATACTGGGATCCCACCCTTACTTTGTTACTATGATTTCGAGTCAGCTCTTGGCTTTGAGAGTGTGCTGTGATATTGGTCTGATTTAATCATTGCCTGTGTAGAAAAAGAGATTGGATCACTGGATCCCAAACTAGCCTCAGAAAGTAAGTCATTGATGGCAAGAATCACCTGGAGAGATTTTAATTCTTAAAAAATGTAGTGATGATACTTGGATAACCCTCTGGGAATTCTGATTCAGTGGTTCTGGGTAGAAATAGAATCTAAATATCTGTAATTGTGTCAGGTTTCTACATGATTCTTATGTGCCAATAGTTTGGTGATTTACCAGGTTCAATGCCTTTTAATAGATTCAGTTGCTCAGGAGCAGATTGAGGTTGTATTTCCGTAGAGTCCTACCTTGTAAAAAATGGATGTGGCAAGTTTTTTTTGTTGGTGTTGTTGTTTTTAATTGTTATTTAAGATGACTTGCTGGGCTGGGCGTGGTGATTCACGCCAGTAGTCCTGTCTTCTTTGGGAGGCCGAATCGGGTGGATTGCTTGAGTCCAGGAGTTTGAGACCATCCTGGGCAACATGGAGAAACCAATCTCTACTAAAAAACTGGAAAATTAGCCAGGTGAGGTGGCCTGTGCCTTTAGTCCCAGCTACTGAGGAGGCTGAGGTAGGAGGACTGCTTGAGCCCAGGAGGTTGAGGCTGCAGTGAGCTGTGATCATGGGCTGCACTCCGATTTGGGTGACAGTGAGACCCTGTCTCAAAAAACAAACAAACAAACAAAAAATGATTGCTTACTTATGAATAAGACCTTCCGTATAGCAGTTATTATATAAGCAGTAGGTAAATGTTAATAAATGGCAAATACTAAAAGAAAAGACAGGAAAAGGAAAGGCAACTGATATTTATTGAATGCCTACTATTACAGTAAACTTGACTCATAATTTATATGTTCTTCTTTAATTTTAGCCTTGGCATGCAATGATTATTATCCAATTTTGTATTCAATAAAATTAAAGCCCAGAGAAGTTTGGTGTTTTTCCTAAAGTCACATAGTAAACACGTGGCAGCAGGGGTGTTTGGATACTATTGTGCCAGGCAGACTTTCCGAACTATTTCTCAATTCTTTCTTGGCTCCGGAGGATTGTGTAGCAGGAGGGGAAATCTGTTTAGAGATCAGGAAACTGCACTGATTGGGCAGGCTGCCAGAGCTTCCTTGACTGGATTGTACCGGCAAGTTTGTTTTTCTCTGTCCAATACTGGATAAAGGTTCCACCAAAAGCCTTTGTCTCTGCTCAGAACACCTGGTATGATCTCTGGGAAACTATTTGGCAAAGGAGTGTGGCAGCTGAAGCACAGAAGCCTCTCCTAGGTGGTTTGCCCATATCTGATTTTTTTTTTCCTTTGGCACCTTGTAACAGACCTGAGAATGTTGAAATTTTGTGCCAATGTGGACACCATTCAGTATGTCAGATTTCTCTGATACTGTGAGGATCAAAATGTTGGATGCAGAGGAAAAGTCCCAGCAGTAGATTCCAGGCCCTCACTGCCACTCACCTGGTAAATTACAACAGCCTCCATGCTGGTCTTCCTACATGCAGCCTGTCCTCTGCTTTCCAGCCCACTTTTCTCAGGGGGATCCTCTTTCAAATACAGGTCTGATTATGTTCCTCCAATATTAAACCCCTTCAGTGACTCCGCAGTTCTTTAGAAAAAAAAGCTGAGTCCCTGAGCATAGCACTGAATACTCTTCCTGGTCTGTCCCTCTTTCTCTATATGCATCTCCCACTCCACCCAGCTTCAGGCAGGTCACACTACCATGGCTCACCAAAGATGCCTTGGAAGCCCGGTACTTTCATCTCTCTCTGTTTCTCCAGCTGGAGTTTCCTTCCTTCTTTGACCTGCCTGGCAAACTCCTATGCATTCTTTAAATCCTACCCCTGGCCAGGTGCAGTGGCTTATGCCTATAATCCCAGCACTTTGGGAGCCTGAGGCAGGCGGATCATGAGGTCAGGAGATCCAAGACCATCCTGGCTAACACGGTGAAACCCTGTCTCTACTAAAAATGCAAAAAATTATTCTGGCGT
The DNA here is from genome assembly GCF_002776525.5 of Piliocolobus tephrosceles. NCBI lineage: Eukaryota > Metazoa > Chordata > Mammalia > Primates > Cercopithecidae > Piliocolobus > Piliocolobus tephrosceles. The sequence continues at coordinate 162,824,056 of NC_045434.1, read as the reverse complement.
GGTGGTGGGTGCCTGTAGTCCCAGCAACTTAGGAGACTGAGGCAGGAGAATGGCGTGAACCTGGGAGGCAGAGCTTGCAGTGAGCTGAGATTGCGCCACTGCGCTCCAGCCTGGGCAACAGTGCGAGACTCCATCTCAAAAAATAAATAAATAAATAAATAAATACATCCTACACCTTCATGAAGCCTTTCAGCAGTTTCTTCCTTTGCACAACTCTACCATCTTGTCTCACGTGTTCACAGACATCTGCCTGCCTCCCTCTCTAGGCTATGGTGCCCTCCGAGGGGAGGCAAGATGTTGTTTTCAAATCATGCACAGTACTTACTACATAGGACACTCACAGCCAGTGTGCAGTAACTGAAGGACTTAAATGAATAGGCAAATAAAGATGATTACCATGATAGGCCAAGATCTGAAAAGATGCTAATAATCAATGTATGAAGATATGTGAGGAACTTGCGTGTCTTCAGTACCATTCTAAATGCCATAGCAAATACAGGTGCCGCCAGAGTGCTTGCACATGGCAGCTTCACAGCCCATTTGAGAAGTAGAATTGATACATATAAAGAATAAGACCAGGCACGGTGGCTCACACCTGTAATCCCAAAACTTTGGGTGGCCGAGGCAGGCGAATCACGAGGTCAAAAGGTTGATACTGTCCTGCTCGACATGGTGAAACCCCATCTCTACTAAAAATACAAAAATTAGCTGGACGTGGTGGCGCACACCTGTAATCCCAGCTACTCGGGAAGCTGAGGCAGGAAAATCTCTTGAACCTGGGAGGCGGAGGTTGCAGTGAGCTGAGATTGCGCCATTGCACTCTAGTGTGGCGACAGAGCGAGACTCCATCTCTTAAAAAAACAAACAAAAAAGAAAACCAAGAGAATATGCAATTGAGTTCCAGCTTGTTTCGTGCTGGTAATACTTTATTTTTTCATGTGTTGATTATTGGTCTCCCCCTTGCACTGTGAGCTCCCTGAGGACAGGGACTTTGTCTTGACGATTATGTTTTCACACCTGGCATACAGTAAGTGTTCAAGATATGTTTGTTCAATGAATAAATGGTTGGTAGGCACCATTCAGTGCTGTTTAGGGTCAAATGAAGGCATGATTTGTGTGGGTTGAAGTGGTCAAGGAGGGCTTCACACATAAGCCAGTTGTGAGGGATGCAGGCATTGAAGAAGCAGTAAAAGTGGTTGTGAGCTTTACTCTTCAGAGAGTCACAATTTCAGAAAGGCTCTTGCTCTATTGAAAAGAACATAGGTTTTAGACCAAAGACATCTAGAATCAAATTTGGACTCTTTCCCTTATCTGCTATGTGATCTTGAGATCTCTGAGTTTCAGTTTCCTTGCCCATAAAATGAGATCAATATTACTTCCCTTAGAATATGCTTGTGAGCAATAAAAGTGATATCATATATAAAGCATGTAGCATACATTAGGCTCTCAATAAATGGTAAGTAAAAGCTGATATATAGGTATAGTGTGTCTGAAATATCTGGGAAACATGGATTATTTGGATGACATAGCAAAATTTGATTAAATTTGTGTGGTTATTACATTGGCACAGAACAATTAGAATAGATTCCAGTATTTTTGTGGCCTTTTAAATGTGTTTTGGGGATATCTATCACATTTCTGTACTTTTTTAAGCTTGGAAAATTGGAAGTGGGTATTTGCCCCCAAATTGTCTGATACATAGATCTCGCCTTTACCATTATACTTGTGAAGGGAAGGCTTTTCTGGCAGGGGGAGCATAATGAGTAGGGAAGGGAAAGGGAAATGAGCTTTCTGTTTTGGTAGAAAAATTAGAGCTACTCTTTCAGTGACAAACCACATTGCCTGACTTTCCTTCTGCAGGCACTGCCTCATGCCTTTGTTCCTGTAGATATTGGAATTAGAGCTCTCATTCATGGTCATGATTCTCGCCTCTGTCTAATTCTTCTACTTCGTTACGCACCATCTCTCCTTTTCCTACTGTTTTCCAGCCACCTCTGCTTCTTTTGATTTCCTTGAACATGTCATGTTCTTTTCTGACTTAGGTTATTTGAATTTAATGTTCCCTTTGACTGACATTCTTTTCCTCTGGCTCTTTTCATTTTTCAGAAAATCAGCTGACTCCTTATCCTGTGGTGGTATTGGAGCCAAGCAATGGAATTGGTTTTTCAGTGTTTATTCCACCTAATTCCAAGGAATGTGATTTTTAAGAGTGTTTACAGTTCGTAATTTTTAAAATTTTTGAAATTGAATGAGTTTCAAATATGAAAATTTAGGAACGTGATACCAAACTTTTCTCTGGGCACCACTGGGGCACTGCATTTGAAATCAATTCCCTCTGTCTTGGATTACCCTTAGAGCTCCTATCTCCTGCGTGGAGGAGGGGGAAGGGCATTTATCACGTCTACCTCCCAACCCATTCTACCTGAGCTTCCAGCACCACCACCTCTGGGCAGTTCTGCTTTTAGTCAGCAGCTCCCAGTTCCCATAATTTTGACTTCTCTCCTTTCTAGTCCAGAAGAAATGGCTCTTCTGGGGTTGAATTCCTCCCTTTCCCCAGCAGAAATGTGTTGGGGCAGAGGAATTGTGGAGCTCCATGCCATAGAGCGTCCTGGAAGCCTTGTCATTAGGGTCTCCAGGGTGGGAAAGGGAGTCAGGGGAGGGGAAGGAGGAAGGAATTGAGTTGGGAAGAGTCAAGGAGGATAAGTGAAGTTGCTGACTGATGTCTGGAATAACAATATTTCACCCTCAAAAATACCAGTAATTCAGGACTGAAAAATAAATTTCATAATATGTTTTAATTTCAAAAAGTGATAGTGTATTTGTCATTCTTATCCAGCCTGGTCTCACCTCAGAAGTTCCCCCATTGGAGAGGCCATCCCTGAATTTCTAACTCACAGGCCTCCCCTACATTAATATCTTTATGTCCTCCTGGCACTTGTTTACTTTTTTACTTGTTTACTTTTGCTTTTGTTTACTTGTTTACTTTTGCTCCAAAAGTCAGGGACCTGTCTGCTTGCTCCGCAGTGCCTAGAACTGTGTCTAGAACCCTAGAACCTTAGTTGATTGCAGTAAATATTTGTTGAATGGATGGATGAGATGGTTGTGGCCATCTAAGTTGCTTTGGATGAGATTAACATTGAAACAAAACAAAACAAAACAAAAAAATCTATAGTTGCCTGCATTTCTGTCAGCCGGTCCAGGCAATGCTTATACAGCTTTGATTATTATGATCATGATTATTATTTTGTTTTGAAACCCTTTTCAGAGGCCAAGCATGTTGGAGACTTGAGGGACATAAAAATCTTTCAATTGATTGTGCCACCTGCAAACAGGATAAGCCTGAATTTCTACCTCACCCACCTCTTCCTATCACAGTTATGAATCAACAAACACACAAAAAAGGTTTTCAATTCTCCCTTTGGAAAGAGGGCACATTTATTATTCTGAGTCAGGCAAGGAAAGACTCTAGCCACAAAGACAGCTGGGAACTCAGGTCCATAGCGGGCACCCAGGACAGAGGTGAAGAGAAGGCGCCTCCCTGTCTGGTGACAGCAGCTGAGGCCCTTGCTGCCTCCCTCCCCACAAAAATCCAGTTGGAACCAGTGCATGCTGGGAATCTGCCTGCCTGACAGAAACAGATGGCTTCAAGCGGCGACTGATCTCTTGGTGACACTAACTGCATAGCTACTGCTTTACTCATGACTGAACGAGACACGAGATGGCCGAGGTAAGAGTTGGTTACCTTGCCATCCCCTCCTCAGCTGAAATGACTCACATTGCTATAGCTTAAATTTCAGTCCAGGCTCTCTAGACTAGGGGAATTTCTTTTTGCTCATGCTCCTGAGAACCAGAGTTGGCCAGGAACATCTATAGTCTCTGTCTTCAATCAAAGCATTTGAGAGATGCTTTATTTTTTCCCCCTTCCTCTGTACCTGTCACAGAAGGGGGCTTGTCTGAATTAAATGGCACATAATCTGCTGAGTGCAGCAACCCGTCTGTGCGGCCTCGAGGAAGAAGATGAGGCAATCAGAGTACCTTCCATCATTTCCTGGAAAATGTGTCGGTAGCTTGGAGAGGCAGAGTCGGAGATGGAAGTAACACTGCATGAGGAGTTAGGTGGTCTATGTTCAGGGGCCCGGGTTGTCACTTACTAGATAGGGGACCTTTAGCCAGTCACTTAACTCCAGTGACCTTCTGCTTCCTCATCTCTTATGTAGGATGGTGGGACTGGATTGAGGACAGCAGATAGATTAGCTCTCCGTCTTACTGATTGGAAGTTGCTGTCCAGAGTACAGTATGGGGGATGGCTGGGAAGCCAAACTCAGCGAAGTGAGAAAGAGCAGTCAACTATTGATGTTTACCAAGTGCATGACAGTGGCACATCTGCCTGCTATTATGAGACTTGATGGTCATTTCTGCCTCTGTGATTTTATGATTCCAGGTGTCCTGCAATGATTCTAGAGGGGTCATGAAACATTTTCTAGTCTTAATAATTACTTAGGGATCGATTAACAATGGTGAGGAACATACAACCAGACTTTTGTTGAGAGTTTACCATGTTTATATTATATCACTTAACCCCCATCCTTATGGATAGGGAAACTCAGGCTCATAGTGATTAAATGACTTGCCCAAAGTGACTCAGCTAATAGGTGATGGAGCTGGAATTCATACTGGGGTCTGTCTGCCTCCAGAACCCAAGTGCTGAACTGCCACCCTATACTACTTCCCAGTTAGAAAATATCTCGGTACAATAATTAGATGCCAGTGTGTATGGCTTTGCCTATAAGTACACAGAAATCAGAAAGGTGATTGAGAGATTCATTAACACCTACTTGCCCAGTTCTTTTGAGCATATCTTGTTTGAGAAAGGTGCACATGACCTTGGGGTGGTTTGTCTAGCTCTCTAAGTCTCAGTTATCTTATTTGAGAAATGGGGTCATAGCTTTTAAAAGTTTAAATGAAATAATCCAAATAAAGCATCCTATAGTGCCCCAGATGTCAGTAGCATTCAGTACATGTTCATATTATGTTGCCCCAAGGTCATGTGGCTGGGAATTGAGCTGAGGACTGCTCACCTCCGAAGTCTATGGTGGCACCTTTTGGTTTTGGTACAAGTGAGTCCCGAGTGGACTACATGGCAGCATCAGAGGTGCTTTTGAATGCGAAAGGTGGCATGAGGATCCCTCTCACTTATGTCTGTTCTGTTGTCCAGAACTTGGTGAAAATCCTGGCCCTTACCCACTAGGCTGAAAAAGGAGGAAACCTTACCATTCTTTCTGTGCACCGTTCTCTGGCTAGGGCTTTCTCTGGTCTAGGCTTGCTCAGCACATATGACAAGTAGCAGGCCACTCATTGTGACCACGCCCATGTGGCAGATAGCTTTCTTCACTTTCATGGAAACTGAAGTACAAGATAATCACATGTATGACTGCACTGAATGTAAAAGATTAAAGAGAAGTGATATGCCAAATAGATAACTGGGAGCTGATGTTCAGCAAAGTAAATCTCTTGGTGGCCCTAGTAAAGTTAATTTCAATCATTCTGTGTGTTTTTTTTTTTTTTTCCTATCTTAGAAACATAGAGGTTAAAAAATAATAAATATACATGAGGAGATTTAAAGTGCATGTGGAAACAGATCTTCAGAGGACAAGTGGGATATTTCTTTATAGAAAGAGTTTTCCCTCTTGATTTTTTTCCTTGGGTAAGTTTCTTTCAAATCAACTCAATTCATTTGGTGCTATTGCTTTTCTTTTGTGAAACTATTCTGGGGATTTGATCAAAACCGACATGAAAATATAACCCTCAAATGGCAAATATCAGGGAATCTGGAATTTGCATTTTCTAGGCTAAAGTAATTTACTGGCTAAGTTTGCTGTCTCCCCACTCCCCCAACACACATACAACTCTTAAGTCTCATTCTCCTCTAGGCTCCCTGTCTCTCAGTTTATTTCCAGCATGCATGCATATGCATCCTTGCATACACAGGTGTGCACATATGCATGTATACACACACACAGACACACGACTCACACGTGACACACACATTTTACTCTGTGCTAATAAATAGGCCAGTATTGGCTAGGCTGGGCCTCAGGACTGTCTGGTTTAAATCTAAGCTGCCTGGGAGATCTGGAGTAATAAGTGAGTGACAACAGGTGCAGATTTCGTTACACCCTTCTGAACTCAGCCCATAGTTCTTTCTTTGATTCTTTTCACCCAACACCCTTGCTTCAATTGTGTCCAATAAATTTTATAGCTACATGATCCTGTTTCAGAGCTGAAGGGAGATTTTTCCTTCCATTTGGCTAAATGGTGCCTAAGTCAAAACACCACTTCCTGCCCCCTCCTCACACTTTAAGAAGTAATAAGGAATAAACCCCAGGCCATAAGCTGTTGCTGGGTCCTGTATCTTCAGTTTTGCATGTGAAGAGCTAATTTTCTGGTCCCATTTTAGGAAAGCCAAGAATTAACTTGCAGAGAATTAGCCATAATTGGGGAGAAAATAATTACTTGGCTTTTTCTGCCCTGTGATAACTGGAGCCACTGGCAAATCTTTCACAGCGGTGTCAACGCCTACTTCTATTTAAAACAAAGTATTGCACCAGGGACTTTGAAAGCTACATCTGAATGTTCTCTGTAGTACATTTCGGTCCAAACCACCCTGAATGTTGGACTTGGATTCATTTCATGTCTGTTTTTGGTGCAAAATCCCAGTGCAGGGAGACATTTCATATTACAGTGGAAGACATGAATGGCTTTTGCAGGTGTCATGTATGCTCATGGGCCCTGCATGCATACTTAAGGTTGGGTCCAATCAGGAATTTTTTTTAGGAGCAGTCTGTGGTCTAAGCTGAGAATTGTTTCTTATAAGGGCCCATTTTCTTCTAGCATTTTTCTATTTTGAGACTTTGCCCAGCTGTCTCCATTCTCTAGAATGTAGACTTAATAAAAAATCTCTTGATTCACAATAAACATGGAAAGGAGATGGTACACTTTTTCCATTTGCTAGTAGAGGTTTACCTGAATACAGTTGGTCGTATATCTCAGTGCCCTCCGAGTACAACAAAATGTCATGCCCTCCCATGATTTCAGACACCACTGTGCAGTAATGACTTATGTGAATATCAGCCCTGCGTCTCACTTGAGCTCCAGCCTTAAGGGCAAGCTTTTTATTGGGTAGCCCCACCTGCTGGCCCATTGACACGCCAGATTCAACTCATTTTCCCTAAATAAGTTTCCTTTTCTTTCTGTGTTTTCTATCATGGTAAAGGTGCTGTGATCCAGTAACTCAAACAAGAAACTTTGATGGCATACCTTCCATACCTATCTGTTACCTAAGTGGGGGACAGTCTATGATACTGTGTCAGATATCACTGGGATCCATTGTCCTCATAACTGGGCTCCCTGGGTCCAGTCATCTTTGCCTTTCCTCCAGCTTCTCCCCCATGTCACCTACCTCCTCCTACCTCTTCCTCTCCTCTCCACCCCCGCCAAAACAATACTTCATACATCCCTTGTGTTATCTTTACATGTAAATCTGATATTATTTAACTATTTGAACTCTTTAGTAGCATCCCACTGCTGGCAGGAAACAAGTCCTAACTTCCTAGTATAAGGAATATAAGGTCCAGTGTGATCCAGGTGCTCCCTGACTCTCCAGTCTCACCTCCTGTCACATTACCATGGATCGATCCCCGTGGATCCCTTTATTCTCTTTCTTTCTTTTCTTTTTTTTTTTTTTTGGAGACGGAGTCTGGCTCTGTCTCCCAAGCTGGAGTGCAGTGGCCGGATCTCAGCTCACTGCAAGCTCCGCCTCCCGGGTTTACGCCATTCTCCTGCCTCAGCCGCCGGAGTAGCTGGGACTACAGGCACCCCCACCTTGCCTGGCTAGTTTTTTTTTGTATTTTTAGTAGAGACGGGGTTTCACCGTGTTAGCCAGGATGGTCTCGATCTCCTGACCTCGTGATCCGCCCGTCTCAGCCTCCCAAAGTGCTGGGATTACAGGCTTGAGCCACCGCGCCCGGCTTCAACTCTGTATTTTTGCATATATGACTTTCTTCTGCTCGTAATGCCCTTTCTTAATTGGCCTGTACCTTCAGCTCCTACACTTCTGTATTATTAGACTGTAGCACTAGATGTGGCTTAAATAAGTTAGATTATTTGTTTATCTGATAGTCCAGACATAGATGCTTTCCATGAGATCATCCAGGAACCCAGGTAGCTTCTGCATTGTACTGTGCTTAACATGATGCCCCTTTCTGCATGATCCAAAGTGGCTTTCAACCACAGCTTCCTTCAAGGCAGCAAGATGGAGATTAGATGAAGAAGGGACATACCTTCTTCCCTTTGGTGCTGTGACTAATAAGAAATGTATTTTTGGTTTCTGTTCCAGGTTCATGACAGAGAGCTCCTAAAAGTTGTAATTTCCAGAGTGATCGGGGTTCTAGGAGAATCTTTTGTTGTGCTATTTAGACTCTGACTCTGGTTCCTAACAGAGCTCCTAAATCCCTTGGGATTTCCCAAGTGATAGAGCATCTTTTGCTTTAACGAGGCGACTCTCGGGCTCCTGAACTTCAGAATGGGAGCTTCAGAATGGGACTTGGTCACCAGAAAGACCATGTGATGATTAGCAGCTCAGAATTTTCAGCCCCCCTCCCCACACCCACCCAGTCCACCAGGAGGAGAGAGAGGCTGGAGATTGCATTAATAAGCGATCATGCCTACGTGATGTATCATCCGTAAGAATCCCTGAAAGATGGGGTTCAGAGAGCTCCCAGGTTGGTGGACGAGTTGAGGTGCCTGGAGAGGGCATGGAAGCTCCACACCCCTTCCCACTTACCTTGCCCTATGTACCTCTTCGTCTGGCTGTTCATTTATATTTGCATTCTTTGTAATAAGCCAGTAAATTTAAGTAGAATTTTTCCCTGAGTTTTGTGAGCCATTATAGCAAATTACCAAACCCGAAAAAAGGGGGTTATGGGAACCTCCAGTATGTAGCTGATTAGTCAGAAGTATGGAAGGCCTAGACTTTTGATTGGCATCTAAAGTGGGAGCAGTCTTGGACTGAAGCCTTAACCTCTGGGATCTGCCCTTACTCCAGGTAGTTAGTTCAGAATTGAATCGTGGGACACCCAGTTGGTTTCTGAAGAGTTAGAGTATTGGTTAGTGTGGGAAAATTCCTCACACATGTGGTGTACAAATTATTGTGGGTATGCAGAAAAATGTTCTTTCCCTTTGGTGGCAGTTTCCAGAGTTTGTAAATATATCTGCTTCCCAATCTTTTGTGCCTCCTGTCTGTCCGGTGCTCCACATCTGTAGTAATGGCAGCAGCAGCAGCAGTTCTGGTAGTAGTCATGGTGATGCTTCTCTCGTAGAAGCTGTAATAGTAGTAGGAAGAAGAGGTGTAGGCATAGTATCAGTATCATAATTTCTCATTCCTAGTTTCAGAAGAGATTGAAAGGCTAAGTGATATGCCTGAGGTCACATAGTTAATAAGTAAATGGCAAAGCTATTGTTCTGACTGAGAGCTCTCTCACTTCAGAGCTCACCACTAGACTGTGGGTAGCTTTCAATCCAATCATACTGAATGACAATTATTTCCTTACATGATTACCTCTCTCACAAGATTCTGAACTTCTTGAGGAAAAGGACATATTCAACTGACCTTTGTATCTGTAGAGCCTAGCTCCAAGGCTGGGCGTATCCATCAGTTTTAGACATTGAAATCAGGGTTTCTTAACCTTGGCACCATTGACATTTTGGGCCAGATAATTCTTTGTTGTAGGGCTGTCCTGTTGTGCACGACAGGATGGGTGGCACCATCCCTGACTTCTACTCACTAGTTGCCAGTAGCACATCTCACCACGCCCAGCCAGATAAACCAAAAATATCTCCCCACATTGCCAGTTATCTGCTGGGAGATAAAATGTCCCTGATTAAGAACCACTGATTTAAATTAAATGAAGGCCAAAGAGCCTCGAGTAGTATTCGTATCCCAAAAGGGCATTTTCAGAATTGTTGAGGCTGCTGGATCTCTCAAGGATGATGATGTGTTTTCCAGGCCTCATGTGTCTGGAGCACAGGTTGCCTGTGGTGGTGGCTGCAATGATCTCAGTATGCCAGGCCTTCACGGGGAATACCAGAGAGGGTCCCTCTGGAGCAGCTCTCACTGGATCATGGAGACTGTCTGTCTGGCATTGTACCACCTGGCAAAATCTCTTTGCCTTAACCAAAAATATGTTTTTGTAAATTTCCTGGCAAAGCAGGGGTTGCATTCTGTTTCCTGATTTCTCTCTTTTATTTCCAGATGTGTCACTGGTGGCACATAGACACAATGAGAACTCCGCTGGAAACTCAAGTTTCTCATTCTTCACCAGCCCAGTTGTCATGATTTTCCCACCGTCTAAGCCAGTGTAGGTTACGTTACCCACGCGCTGGTCAGTGCTTGGATGTCAGTTTTACTTTCTAAATTCTAGATCTGTGGCATGCTTTAGGGAGGAAACTTTATGGGTTATTACACAAATGGAGTTAACCCTTCCCTGCTTGCAGTGTTTTTGTTAGTGACAGAAACATGAATTCACGATCTGCCATTTATTATTTGTTTCATTTTGGACAACGTGCTTAGCTTCTTTGATCCTTGATTTGTTTACCTTCAAAACAGAGTAACCTACTTTTCCTGTCTACCTCCATGGGGTTATTATTAAAACACAATAAGATAATCTGTTCAAAAGGCTAAAACTCTGTATTACGATTTACTATCAGTACACCTTTTGTACCCAAGAAAACTCTACAGTATCATTGTTCATGGGCACCAAATTATAAGTTCAGTTAAGGCAAACTTTGTGTCCTTTTCTGCCAGTTTCTAAGACCTAGAAGGTGTTCAGTAAATATATGGTGAATGACAGTATGAAAAAAATTGGGAAGTCAGATTCTGTGGTTCATTGTACCAGTGATGGCTGGAGGGAGGCGAGTGAATGATTTGTGTGGCTTTGTGTCATTTGTATTTGTGACAGACATTCCAAGCATTAGCATTTTTAAGGGTTCACCTGATGTTTATTTGGGGTCACAAGTGAGTGCCTGCAGAGTCAGGACACACTTAACAGTCTGGCAGATATGCGACGAGACGGAGGGAGGGGGGACCCAAGGGAACTAGAGAGGGCATACCCAGCTGTCTTAATCCTTTTGAGCTGCTCTTAAAGAATGCCATAGACTGGGTGGCTTAGAAACAATGGAAATTATTTCTCACTGTTCTAGGGCTAGGAAGTCCAAGATCTAGGCACCAATTTATTCTGTGTCTGGTGAGGGCTCACTTCCTGGTTCACAGGCGACCATCTCCTCTGCGTCCTCAAAAGGTGGGAGGAATAAATGAGCTTTCTGGGATCCATTTTACAAGGGCCCTACTTCTTCATGACCTAATCACCTCCCAAAGGCCCCACCAAAGGCCCCACCTCCAAATACCATCACCTTGAGGATTAGGTTTCAACATAGGAATTTTGAGGGGGGGATACACACATTGTCTATATTGCCAACGTAAAGACATTCACAGTTATACATTTTGAAGTCTTTGCATCAGCCAAACAAAATATATCTTTGGGCCAATTTAAGTCTTCAGGCAAAAATTTACAACTCCTAATTGACAGAGTACCTAGTATAAACACTGGGACAGATGTGGGGCAGATAAAGATGAGGTACTCAGGATCCAGCAGCAGCAATGGACAGGAAATGAATAGTGAGTCAATGAGAATATCCAAGATACATGGAGAGCTTAGCCCAGCACTGTCTAGTATCCTTTACAAATGACGACTTGTATTTAATCCTCACAACAGCCCAATGTGAGTTAGTGGATATTATGAGGACACTAAGGCACAAAGAGGCTGATGTTTTGCCGGAGGCTTTGAAGCCAGTAGCTGGGGAATAATAAAATGCAATGTGTATGTCCAATGACAGAAGGAAACACAGAAGCCCCCTCTTAGATCTCACTACTTCTACTTCTGCCCCTCCAGCCCCTCCATTTGAAGATCCCTGAGGGATCTCTAAATGCAACTTTGATCGTGGCACAGACCAGTCCTGAGGTTTGTGCAGTGACTTCCCCATGCCATAGAGGCCCTGCACCTTCTGGATGCGCCTCTCTTGCCAGCCTTGCCCGCCCCTCATGCTCTATGCTCAGCTTCACTTGCCCAGATGGGCAAGCGCTTTGCCTCTTTGCAGCCACTCTCCCCTTTGCCCGTGTCTCCTTGTTATGCAGGGCCTTTCTTATTCCTCAGGCCTCAGCTCAATGTCACCTCCTCAGAGTGGGCCTTTGCTGCCCACCCTGCCCAAAGATGGCCCACTTTCTTCTTTACCACTTGCTTATTTCCTCCCTTACATGTGTGCATGTGTGTGTGTGTGTATGTGTGTGTGTGCGTATTGTCTGATGCCCCAACTTGACTGTAAGCTCCAGGAGTGCAAAGATTTTTGTCACGTTCACTGCTGCATCCCATTGCCTGAGACAGTGGCCAACATGAAGGAGACACACGAGAAAGCAATGTGTGTGCACTGAGTGAGCGAGCACGTGGGAGGAGCTGACTTCATGGGGCAGATTTAGTCAGAGAGACTGTGGCTGGCCTGGTGTCACATTGGTGAGAAGTGGCTCAGTTGGGATTTGAACTAATCATGACAGCATCTTGGTTTAATCCCGTCATTGACTCCCTACCGCCCTCAGGTTGGACTCCCTGGTGTTTACCATGGACGATGAATCTTGATGTCTGACCCCTGTAGCACTTCTAGCCTCATCACCCACTACTGTCTGCACATCCTCCCTTGCCTCTTTCTATTTGCATTGACTTCACCGTCCCTCAGTCACCCCACCTTCTGTCTGTCCCTGCTCTTCCTTATGTTCTCTTCCCACGGTGACTACCCTCTGTCTGCCCTTCCGTTTCATGGGGCTGTCTCTTCATTGTCCTTGAAATTTCAACTTCAGTCCTCCTCCCCCCACAAACTTTTCCAAGTCCGTGGACTAGACTAGAACCCCCTCAAGTGCCCCTCATTGTATTTATCACGGTTGTCACTCTATAGTTATTTTTGTGATTTACTGTCTAATTTCTGGCTTTTCTGCCCATGGCCCCTAGAACAGCAGCATGTTCATCTCATTTTTCTTCTGCCCTGGGCTTGTTAGGTAGGAGGTGCTACATAAACGTTTGTCAAGGAAATGAATAAATTGTTGGATGAATGAATGAGAGTAAGTGAATGAAGAGTTCCTGAATTTGCTTTTATGTCACCTCCCTTCTCTGGGAAGTTTCACGCAGGATAGGATTTCCCTGGCATAGAGCAACACTTCTCTTTGTAGATCTCAGCCTGTGCCTGGAGACTGGGTAAAGTTGAATGACAGGGGTGCAGGAAGCCTTGTGTTGTCTTGTCACAACACAGGAAGGGAAAGTACTTTGGCTTTTACTGTTATAAATAGGACTAAAATTAGCTCTTTGGGGGTGATCTTTGTTTACCACTGCCTAAGGCCACTGTCCTTGGAGAAAGGTCAGGAGGTGGGTGTTTACAAGTTCTGTCCAAACTCTCCCATGACACCACACCACAGGCCCTCATTTCCCTGACCCATTGTTAATTAGAGCCGAGGAGGAACTTCAGATGCTGAGTTTGTCTTTGAAGAAGGATCCCGACCCTAGGATGTCATCCTGGAGACTTTGCTCTTCCTTATTCTTCATACATGGTCCTCTAGCTTCCTGACAGTTTCACTTCTTCCTCATGGTTATTGGGATATAGAATGGGTGGCAGATTTTTATTGTTTCCTGAGGAGCCCTGTGCTTTAATTTCTATTATGTGTGAAGATGCCTGTCGTGACCACCAGATTGCGTGTTCTGCTAGATTAGTGTTTGGGAGCCAGTTGTAGACAGAGTCAACCAGAATATAAAAAGTGTGGGTTCAGAGATAAACCCACTCCTGCCCTATAATGACAGTAACAAAACTGGCCCAGTGGTAGAGCTCTCATCACAGGCCAGGCACTACGCTAAGCACACAGTGTGCACCACTTTAGACTGGCCCATTCTCTGGAAAGTTTCAAACATACACAACAGCAAAGAGTATAATGAAATTCTGTGTACCCATTACATGTAGGGGCTGAAAATGTATTTGCCTTGATACTGCTTTCAAAGCAATGGGTCTAGTGACTGCTTTGGGGGAAGAGTTAGGTAAATGCTTAACTCATGTTAACACTGATATTATAAATTGTCAGAATGCAGCTTGCTCTGGAGATTATATCTGGTTATTTATATGCACATGTCAATGATTGCTGTAGTCCACTGGTAAGGGGATGTATATTTAACTTAAAATGTTCTGTTTGGAGTTTTTCCATAAATGTCACTAAATACATGAATATTTCAGATCCCTTCTCAGTCTAGAGTAGTTACCTGTTTTGAGGGAATCTGAGCCAATTTATAGGCTGGCAGGAAAATCAAGTAGTGATGTAAAATCCACCCTTCCCACATGGCCTCTGACCAGCCCAGGAGAGATATTGGAGTTTTAGAAGAGGCCATTTAATGAGAGATTATCCATAAAATTTGATGCAAAGATTTCAGGAGAAGTCTTTTTAGTACTTGTGTGTGTGTGTGTGAGTGTTTAAATGTGGCAGGCTAAAGTGAAGAAATGCGACTGCTACTGATAGTAGCTATTGTTTATTGAGGCTGTGTGTGGGTCAGTTGCTGTGCCAGGAGGTCCTTTGACTATAGTCTATTCCTCAACAAGGCTTTTAGTTCAGTGTTATTACCCCCATTGTAGATGTGAGAAAATGGAGAGTTTCAGAGGGTTGCCCAAGAGTATTCACATAACAAGTGGCAGAGCTGGAATTTCAATCTAAGTTAGCCTGTTTGCAAAGCGTTTGCCCTTTCCATCAGACTACACAACATCTTAAAACATTCTGGCTGCTTACTTGGGAGGTAAGTATCAGTTGGGAACTTACTCACTTCCTTCTTTGTTTCAATATATAACCCAGAATGCTTTACAAATTCTGCAGAATTAGCCAGTGCTGATGTTTAGGCATATCATACATTTTTAAAACATGGCTAATGTTGGTGTTCCTTTCCTTGTGCTTTGGAAACAATTTTCAGAGTCCAATACCTATTGTGACAACTTTCCTAAACACTCAAAGTGCCAAGTTCATCTTGTTAGCTGTTCTTCCACCAGGCAATCAAAGCTCATATTAGTTCCCTGTGGATTCATTATAGTCCCTGGGAAACCAAAAGTTTTGCCTGTGGTTGGCACATATCAGTTAATTGCCTAAATTATAACTTCTGAGTATTAGGAATTCTCTTAGAAACTAATACCACAATTTAGTATGATGTATTTCAATTGAGGGGGAAAATATTTGGAAATGAATTTATCTTGACTCTGGGATAATATCTTTTGCCTCACATTTAGAAATTTACATACTGGGTCACTTGCATGACCCCAAACAACTTTCAGGTTTTCTTATTTCCACAGTACACCTGGCTTTGCTCTGGACGAGGCCAGCCCCTGTTCCAATGCATGATTTAAATATCCACGGTTCTGCACCTTTGTCTATAATGTTTATAATGTTTACCATCTTATGAACTGTTTATATCTACTTCATAATCTACTCTCCCCTTCTATTTTTCCTTGCACTTGACACCCCAACTGGATGTTGTCTCTTAATTCTTTGTCACCTCATGGCAGTTTGTAATTCCTTAATGTTACTTATTATATTTCAGCTACAGTGCAGTAATGGATGGGCTCATTTACTCTCCTCTAGAGTACTGAATGGGACTGTGTCTTATCTCTGTGTGCCTGACACCTTGCATAGAATTTGCATCTCATAGCCACTCAATAGATTTTAATTAATTGAAATTTAAAAGGGAACTTGTGTGTTTTTATTTCAACAAGACCATAAATTAGGCACAACTGTTTTCATAAATTTGAAATTCCCAGAAACATTATTCTTTAATACTGTACTTTTGTTGAGATTGAAGAGATTGGCTTTATAGTAAATGAAATGAACCACAGAATCGTTGAACCACAGTAACAACAATACTAACAAAAACACCAGAAATCATCTGTGTAATCCATTCGCCTCTTGTAAAGCCAGACAGTTCCCCAGCCACCTTAAAATGATGGAACTCTCCTTTCCTTAAAGATCCTTTTAAAGAAGACTGTCATCTTCTCCCATTCCACGTCATCATGTCTTCTAGCCCTACAAGTTAGGCAACTTTTCCTCAGATAATTGAAACCCTCCCTTACTGAAATTTATGCTCATTGCTTTCATAGAAATGAAAAGCAGCTGCTTTTAACTGAAAATATTTCTCCTCCTAAAGATGGTTATTCCATTATTCTGTATCCTTCTCTTCCATAGGCATAATTCTCCCTTCCATCTGACATTCCTTTTTGTTCTATAATTCCAAACCATTGAATACTACTCTCTCAACTTACGGTCTTTTGCCTAAAAAAACTTGGACTGGGTATGATTAGTAAGTGATCGTTGATTTTAGATGTACTGAAAAATATGTCTCACGCCATTAAAACTAGTTGATCCAGCCAGGCTGGTGGGTAACTGGAATACTGTGACCCCACGTGATATGTGGCGATGTGTTTTAAAGCCTGCCATCAACCATTCCCATCTCAGTTTCTCCAGTTGCTTAATTTATAAGACACAATTTATTTGTTATAAACTGTTTTGCAAGGTTCAAAAAAAAAAAAAAAAAACGGAAATGATACACAAGAGAATTAGATTGAATTTAGGCCATGTTTTTTATTTTTTTTTCTCTCATATCTGGTTTTTAAATAAGCCCTAAGAGTTCTCTCAATTAGAAAAACACATGGTAATTCTAAAGGAGATAAAAAAGGAGCATGTACACTCCAAGTGCACTTTTATCTTTTCATATTTGAGAAACCCCACAAAGCTCCTTCTTACAAATTAAAAAGGATAGCAAGCAGGCAGCTTCCTTTCGTCATTTAGTTTGGCAAGCATATTGATTTACATTTGAGTGGGGGCCTCTGATCTCTTTTGTTTGTGGGTGGTTTTGTTTGTTTTTAATATGAACTCATTTAAAAACTAAATTTATGGACTGAGTCACAAAGGTAGAGCTCCAGTTCAACACTCATAGTAGACTTTCTATGCAAAAATAAAATAGATATTTATGTATGTGGTAGTAGGTCAAAGAAGAGATCAGTGATAACTATTGATTCAGTAAATATTAAACATCTACAATGTGTCCTTCTTACTAGGAAGACTAAAATGCAGGATGTACCATTCCTGCATCTAGTGTGCAGTGTAGTATGGGAGAGAGAAATAATTTAGCAGGTGATCATAATGTAATAAGTGCTATGATAGGAAGCAATTAAGGCACAGTGGAGGGGCAAATAACACACCTTTGGATGAATTCCCAGAGGAATTGACACCAGAAGGTGATTAGGATTTACCAAGGTTAAGAAAGATGAAGATGTTTCAGGAGTGCATGACCAAGTACAGAAGTGAATGGAAGCGTGACCCATTCCAGACACTGGGTTTGTTTCAGCCAGAGAACAGGCAAACAAGGGAAAACTTCAGTATTCTATCCTAGGTTCCTCGGGATGCACACTTTAAGGACGTTTTGCGTTTTTCTCTGGTATTTGTTTATTGAAGTTCCCAGAACCTCCATAGAGCTAATTTCTGTAGCCTTTGTGCTCCCATAAAGCTTTATATATGTACCCACATTTAAAACTTTCTTACAATACTTTTTGTATTTCCTCCATTTGTCTATTTTCCCATCTACCCTCCGAGCTAATCAAGGGAGAAGACTCAGTACTCACCTCTGTCTTTCTGTGGTGCCATGCTGAGTGCTGGCAGAAATGTGTTTGGGAATCAGTGAATCTCTCTGTGAATGGCTAGAGCATTCTAAGTGGTTTTGCTTCTAACTGTGCAGGAGGGCACAGTTTGGCCCCAGTATTGGTTTGCAAATTCAAGATATGAACCAAGAATTTGATTCTTAACTCAATTTTGTGTTGACTTGAGCAAGCTGAACTGGATTGCTTATGTCATATTTCATTTAGTTTAGTTCAGATAATGGCTATCAAATTAGCTGACAACCCATCTCAGTTCCCTGTAGTGTTCTTAGTGTCTTAAAGTGGGTTTTCATTTGAACATTTCTTTTTTAGTATTTTCTTTCTCAGAAGTAGCTAAGAGATGATGATGATGCTGAGGAAAACAATGGGAACAAGAACAGCTGCTTTTTATTGGGCATGTGCTATGTGAATTAACCCAGCACTTAACCTTTTAATGAATTTATGAGTTAATTACTACTATTACCCTTCTTAAGAGATGAAGAAAATGAAGAGCAAGGAGGATATCTTACTCACTAGTGAATGATGGCTTCACCATGTCTGATCCAAACTGTACTCTGTAATGCCTTCTTCATAGCAGCACTAAAATCTAAAAGTCTGGAAGAGTCTTTAGGAGATCAGTTATTCCATTTCACATCTGGAGGCAGGATTATGCTTGAACTGAATGCCTTGGTCCACTGCCTGAAATGTATCCTCCACAACCTTTGTCCACCTGGTGAACTCCTACTCATATTTCAGGACTCACAGTTCAAACTGCTACTCCTAAGTGAAGCTTCCTTAATATTCCCAGGTAGAGTTGCCCTCTTCCTCTGTTGTTTCTCTTAAATATCTTGTATTTCACTCATGAAATTCACCAATCATGCATAGGGTATGTTTCTAGAGGTCGTTTGTATAGTTGTTAAAGGCATGGACTCTGCAGCTAATTGTTTAGTACCAACTCTAGCTCTACCCGTATTAGCTAAATAATATGGTGCTGTCTTCTGCCAACAGACTGTTAATCCCTTGAGGCCAGATAATATATACAAGAATTTCTTAAATGGCTGTCACAAAATTGTCATGTTTTTGACCTTAATAGCAAGTCTGAATGTATCCTCCTTCTGAAGAGCTGATGTATTGTTTCTGGCAGTTTCTGGATCTGATCCCTGAAAGATGTTGAAAACCTAATTTTAAGGCCATTTTCCTGTTTGTTTTTGTTTTTGTTTTCCATTTCTGTTTCCTTTCCCTCTTTTCCTACTTTCTTAGAGACAGGGCATCTTGAAAGCTACGAAATCTTCAGGTATATACTTCTACTTCACCAACTTCCTTTTAATGTTTTTACCTCTTTGTCTTGTGTGGGAAATCTTAGTCTGACTCTGCTTTGTGTCAAAGGGATACTGTTCATGTTAAAATTCTCAGCTCTGAGAGGTATGTGAGTAGGTCGTTCCTTGGGTGATGGGACAGTTGACATCATATCTGAGAACAGCATCACCTTCACTTATGTGAAGTGGTGCCCTTCACTTATGGCCGTTGTCATGATGACAGGGCCTGACAAAGATAGGAATAGGAAGAGGGAAAGAATTCTTCCAGCGCTTTTATATTTTGCACTATGGGAAAAGAGTGGCATCATTTCTAGACCCTAAACCAAAATTGATAGAAACAGAAGACTAGAACCCTAAGATCTGCTAAATATTTTCAGGGGGTTGAGGTATCAAATATCTGCAGATGCGGTCACTGAGCAAAATCAAGGAGAGCAGTTTAGGATCTTTAGTATGAGGGAAATGATAATGCTTTTCAGTACCTCTTAGAGTTGTCAGTGTCTCATAAAAGATAAAGCATATTTGTTGAGTGACCACAGCTTGCTAGGTACTGTGCTACACCATGGCATAGTATTATTTATTACTGAGAATTTGTGGAGACAATCCTAGCTTATCAAAGAAATATTTGTTTTACAATTTGTTCATGTGCTTATTTACATTGAAGAATATTCTCAAGTTAATATGATTTTTTTAGATGCTCCAGAGGCCAGAAATTAATCATAAAGGGCCCTAATAGCCAAAAAGAATTGAAATGCACTAGGCCAATTGGTAGACATTATTTCAGTCTGTTCTCTTTTATCCTTTGCCAGGAATCATACATTATCTCTTTAAGGCAGAGCAGCCTTGGATGACCATATATTAATATAATAACTTGCTTTTCCTTGCTCCCCACACCCGAACTAGTGGCTTTAGAATAGCTTTGCTGTTTTTCACTTATTTCTTGTCTGTAACACTAGATCCCAGGCTTACCGATTATGCACACTTTAGATAACTTTAGGTCAGCTCAGTACTGAACTTAACAAATGGCAAGTCAGGAATGCCATCAAGACTGAAGAATGTTGGAAGATAAGGATTATATAGACACCACTGTGCTTATTGATACACACTGTGTTGTCCCATAATTGGATAGGCCGAAATGAGTTGACACTGGAAGAGGTATTTTAATATTGGAGCTTATAAAATGTTTAGAAATGTTGTCCTATCTGAGTCAGACTGAGATAGGTATGTATGTTTTCTTTCTCTTCTGAGTGACACTGGGAAATAGTTATGATTGGGAATAGGTCTTGGTACCAATAACCTCATATATACACTAGGGTAGACCTTGCAGAGGAAGCCATGTGACCATGGCATGCGACCATGAAGCAAAGGGGTTCAGAAGAACTAGTGAGTCTTCAGATGGCCAGAGGCAAAGGCTGAGATCAAGCCTCAGGTCCAAGAAGCCAGAATAAGCCTGAAGTAATTGAGTGAGAAATGCAACTTTACTAGAATAGAGAAGAGGCCAGGGGAAAGGCAGGAGCAAACCCAAGGGCTGGGGGTCTGAAGATGTTGCCATCACAAGGCAGCCCCATTTTAATGGCCTCTAGCCACAGGGTCTGCCATTGAAAACTGTAGGAGTAGACAGATGCTTCATGGAAACCCTTGACCCCAGGTCTTTGCTCCCTTAATGAAGGAATCTAAAGCAAAGTAGAGATTTTTTTTTAAATTTAAACTTTATTTTTAATTGTCAAATAATAATTGTACATATTCATGAGGTACATAGCGATGTTTCCATACATATAATGCATAATGATCAGATTAATTAGCATATCCATCTGAAGCCTTTTTCATTTCTTTGTGTTGGGAATGTTTAATATCCTCTTTCTAGTGAATAGAAACTATATAATACATTGTTGTTAACTGTAGTCATCTTACAGTGGTATAGAACAGGGTTCCCCAACCCCATGGGGTTCTATACCACTGTAGGATGACTAGGGTTAACAATAATGTATTATACAGGTACTGGTCTGTAGCCTATTAGGAATCTGGCTGCACAGTAGGAGGTGGGTGGTGGGCTAGTGAGCATTACCACCTGAGCATCACCTCCTGTCAGATCAGCAGTGGCATTAGCTCCTCAAAGGAACGGGAACCCTGTTGTGAACTGCGCCTGTGAGGGATCTTAAGTTGCACGCTCCTTATGAGAATCTAATGCCTGATAATCT
Source organism: Piliocolobus tephrosceles (assembly GCF_002776525.5). Lineage (NCBI taxonomy): Eukaryota > Metazoa > Chordata > Mammalia > Primates > Cercopithecidae > Piliocolobus > Piliocolobus tephrosceles. The sequence goes on along the minus strand of NC_045434.1, from coordinate 162,802,743 downwards.
GAGGTGGCACAATTTCACCCTGAAACCATCCTCCTGACCCCCTACCCCTGGAAAAATTGTCATCCACAAAACTGGCTCTTGGTACCCAAAAGGCTGGGGACCGCTGGTATAGAACAGAATTTATTTCTCCTACCTAGCTGTAATTGTGTATCCTTTAACAGATCTCTCCCTATCTTTTTACATGTCCTTTGATACCATAAGCTCTATGGACGCCCTATAATATTTCTTCATTATACTTATCCTTCATAGTGATTGTTAGAGTGAGCTCTTCATAGATTTTTCTCTCTTACCAGACTCTAAGCTCCATGAGGGAAGAGATAATATCTATGCCTGGTACATAGTAGGAGCTTAATAAATATTTTTGGAAGGAGAGATATAGAGAGGGAGGAGGGAAATAAATGGCTCTTTTGCTTTTTTTATTCATGCCAGGGCAACACTCAGCTTCTGAGGTATGCACAGCAAGGCTCTTGCTGACACGGGTGTGGCCCCTTGCTGCCTAACTTCCAGCCCTGGGCACATGAAGTTCTTTCCACCTGGCGCAGTCCTCCTCCTCCCTGCTCTGTACTTGCCTCTGCTTCGAATTCTGCTTCTTCCTCTTTTTCTGGTCTCCTGCAGCCTAATCATCCTCCTGACACATTCTTTCTTTAACCATCTGAATGCTTTCAGTATGGTTCCTGTGAGCTCTGAATGTTCTGGAAGCCATTGTTTTTGTTTGTTTGTTTGTTTGTTTGCTTTGATAATTTTGGATATTTTACTCTTGCTCATTATGGAATGACTTTACAGCTGAACTCTCAAAACCAGACCTCATTTTCCCAACTTGAGAGAACATCTCATTGCTGTCCCTGTGTCTTTGCCTATGGCACGCATCTCCCGAACACCCTTTTTTTTTTTTTTACCAGAACATCCTCATCGCAAACCTAAGGCAGCCAGCTCTGCTTCCTACAGCTCTGCGTTTCTTGAGCTCTTTCATCTGTTTTATTTTCATATTTTTCCTTTGTTAAGAAAAGGAGATAATAGACAAGATAAACATGAGAAATTAAATACCTCAAAATTACTGTACTTTTTCACTTGGAGTAACTGGCCTTTGCAATGTTTTGTAAATATCTTTCCCTGAGTGGGCCTGAATAAGTATGTAGTTAACAAGCATGGACTTTTAATTGATCAGGGCAGGTTTTGAACTTCTGTCCTCCTCTTTCCTAATGATATAACCTCCAACGACTTAACCTTCTGAGCCTCAGTATTCTCTTCTGTGAAATGGAAATACTAATAATAGTATCCTCACAGGTTTGTTGTGATATTCGGTAACACATAAAATTCCTTTACATAATGCCTGGCGTATAATAGGGACTAAATAAGCTGTCACTTGTTTTCTTTCCTTTCCTCCCTTCTCTCTTATTGCCTCTAATTATTACCGTCCTTATTTTTTAGGGGACAGATTCAAATCTGTGAATCCAGAGGCTTCATCGCAGTCTTGGAATATTTTGGTGGCAACTTTAAGATCTTTTGTTTTCTGACTCTTAGATCTCTTTCTTTTGGTGGCATGGGAAAATTCCCTCAACTCGATTATTTATTCAGTTCTTTCATGCTCCCCATATTGTCATGGCCACGTTTGAATCATGTTATCGGCAAGTCTGACCGAAAAGGCAATTTAATATTGCCCTGTGTTGCATCATTGCATATATTATTTCGGCCTGTCACGGGCCTGTCAGCAAGTCTTGATGAAGTACAGAGCCAATAGTAACAGGTCTGAAATCTGACAGCTCTTTAACAGAAGCTGCTGCGATTGGTGCAGCGGTATTTCTTCAGAAATTAAGGCCTTCTTGGTCTCTTTGTTGATACAATTAGCAATCCAATCCAAGTCATTTTATCTCCCCACAAGCTGTATCTTCAGGGCTGGTAATTCAGTCTGTTGCATGGCTTGGAAAAACAGAGCCATCAGAGGCCTGTGATGTACCAAAGGCTGCAGCCAGGAATATCTTGGTAATTTATCCTCACTCTCAGCTCTAATTATTCTGTTCTTCACTAGCTGGTTCGATTGAGACTCTCCAGGTTCAGCCTTCCCTAAGCAGAGAACAAAAGGTTTCCCTTGAAAGTGGGGGCCTGGCAATGTCAGTACAGTGAGCTGCGTATAAATAATGCAGCAGCGCCGGCTTCATTTTTATAAAATCTTGGTGGAGAAATGCATGAGAATGATCAGGCCCCTGGAACTCAGCAGGCATGTGCTTTTGATGTGCGCCTTGCTCTGAGTAAAAGCAGGAGAATAAAAAGTTCTTCTTGTTTGTGCTGAGGCTACTTCATGGTCTCTGGCTGGGATTTTGGTGACCCTTTTGCTTTGTTTCTGATAGAGTCTGGATGCTCCTACCTGCCTAGGAAAACTCTGATATGTATATAGAGGGAAATATCTTCAGTAACTATTTTCTGATTGAAAGTAAAGATGATGAAAACACAGATGCTGATTATAGTAGCTTTACTTATATTCCCTCATTTTAATCCTCCTAAGGTTAGAGTGATCTGGCTGGGCTATTTTCGCTATACCCTCTGCTCTCCCAATTAGCCTTATATCTTTTCTTTTTTCTGGTCAGATTCCCCAAAAATAAATATTCAGGGTGTGAACCTAGCAGCCAAAGCTCCGGGAGCTGAGTCGGGGAAAGGAGCTTGAGGACTGGCCTGCAATAAAGCAGATACTGAATCAGTCTGTTTTTGTCAAGATACTCTATGCTTACCTGGGCCTTTTACCGCACCTCTCTGAAGGTGGATGATATGGTTTGGCTGTGTCCCTACACAAATCTCATCTTGACTTGTAGCTCCGGTAGTTCCCATGTGTTATGGGAGGGACCCAATGGGAAATAATTGAATCATGGGGGCAGTTTCTCCTTCTACTGTTCTTGTGGTAGTGAATAAGTCTCATGAGATTGGATGGTTTTATAAGGGGGAAACCCTCTTCACTTGGTTCTCCTTCTCTCTTGTCTGCTGCCATATAAGATGTGCCTTTTACCTTCTACCATAATTGTGAGGCCTCCCCAGCCATGTGGAACTATGAGTTTATTGAACCTCTTTTTCTTTATAAATTACCCAGTCTCAGGTATGTCTTTATCAGCAGTGTGAAAATGGACTAATACATTGGACCTTAGTACTCTTCCTCCATAGTGTGGGAGAAGTAGTACCCTGATTGCTCATAGTGAGGTCACATGGGATCTATTTACTTCCTAAACAAACTTTTTGTACCATCTTGCTGTTTTTAGCCTCACTTTTATCCTCACTTTCAGGGGTGGTGAGCGCCACCACCTCCTGAACTTTTTGGGTCTCTGGAGAGTAATCATTTTGCTTGTGGATTTTTCCTGCTGCTGGTTTTACCTTTCTCAAGTCTACCAAGAGAGTTACTACTACCATGGTTTTTGGCTTTTAGATTTTTGATGCTGTCATCTTCTATCCTGTTCTCATTGTGGGTTTTTGCCTCTTTGAAACATTCTTGTACAGCCATTTTGTTGGAATTTTTTAAAGGGCTCAGAGGTTAACATGTGTAGTCAAGCTGGCATCTTTAATCAGAAGCCTCTTTTTGTTTTTATACTTTTTGAAATAGGAAAGAAGGTCTACTAGAGATCTGGCATGCATTTGTGTCTTGGGCAGTAGGTGATGGGAGGAATGTGAGGTAGGCAAAACCAGGAGAGCATTGTCCAAAAGCTCTCCTGGTCCCATTGAGATAAATGGTCTATGCAAGGAGCCCAGTGTTTTGCTTGCTACTGCCTCTGGGCACTCCAGGAGTCTAATTTTTGTCTCTTCTCCAGCCTGCATACAGAGCAGTATCTAAAGATCTAGGCTTTATAATAGAAGCAATTAAAAAGTGATTAGGAACCTGAAAGCTTCCTTCTGTAACTGCGATCTGAAGGTTTTTATTCATTCACTTAATTAACATGCATTGAGCTCTCAAAATTTGCTGGAGTAGCATTGTGCTTACTCATCCACATAACTGGATGAAAAAGGCAGATATGGACCCTGCTCTGGGAGGTTGTGACCTGACCTTATATACTGAAATTTCCAGAAGGCCAGATAGAGCATCAAGAAATGAAACAAATAAAATAAAATATTAACATTATTTTGTGATAATGAGATAGATCCTTCAGTGCCTCCTGGTCTTCCCCACTTATACACACTGACGCCTAAAATAGTCCACAGTTCTGGACTCCTTTAGTGGGCCAGATCCTTTCATCACCATGGGCTGCTGAGACCACTGGAATTTCAGGCAAACCTATAAAACAAGGGGAGCTTTAGGTGACCACATTCTGTCATGAATCCTTGATTTCATATACAGTTCTTGCATTACATGTTTGCTAGTGGTAGGCCAAAACAAGAGAAGAAAAGATTTAATTTTAGCTGAATTCAAGTTACCTTTCTAAAAATTATGATTTCTTCTTTATGAGTCTTTTTGGTGAATTGATCCTTTTCTCAATATGTAATATACTTGTTTATTCCTGGTAACATTTCTTGTTCTGAAGTCTATTTTGATATTAATATAGCCACCTCAGCTTATTAATTATTAGTATCTGCATGCCTTATTTATTTATTTATTTATTGAGACTGAGTTTTGCTCTGTCATCCAGGCTGGAGTGGAATGGCACAATCTCGGCTCACTGCAACCTCCGCCTCCCAGGTTCAAGCAATTCTCCTGCCTCAGCCTCCTGACTAGCTGGGATTACAGGCACACACTACCACGCCTGACTAATTTTTTTTGTATTTTTAGTAGAGACAGGTTTTCACCATGTCGGTCAGGCTGGTCTCGAACTTCTGACCTTGTGATCCACCCACCTCAGCCTCCCAAAGTGCTGGGATTATAGGCGTGAGCCACCGTGCCCAGCCTGCATGCCATATTTTTGCATCTTTTTACTCTTTATCTTGTATTTTTATGTTGAAAATAAGTGTTTTTTGTTTGCTTGTTTGTTTTGTTTTGTTTTGTTTTTATCCAGGCACTGTGGCTCACCTCACACCTGTAATCCCAGCTATTCACAAAACTGAGGCAGGATGATTGCTTGAGGCCAGTAGATAGAGACCAGCCTCAGCAACATAGCAAAACCCCCATCTCTAAAAAATAAAAAAAGAAAAAGTAATCTGGGAATGGTGGTGTGTGCTTATAGTCTCAGCTACTCAGGAGGCTGAGGTGGGAGGATTCCTTAAGCTCCATAGTTAAAGGCTGCAGTGAGCTCTGATCATGCTGCTACACTCTAGCCTGTGCAACAGAGTGCTCTTCTCTAAAAAATAAAATAAGTTTCTTTTAAACTCCATATAGTTGGTTTTTATTTGTATTCAGCTTTATGATCTCTGCCTTCGCATTGAAGATTTTAGGTCATTTACATTTATTGGTTGGGTTTTAATCTATTTTCTTTTTCTGTGTCCCATATATTCTATATAATTATTCTCTTTTCCTGTCTTCTCCAGATTACTTAAATATTTCTTAGCATTCCATTTTATCTCCAAAAAGTTTTACCTCTTTTTTACCAGTTTTTAATATGCATCTTTCACTTATCACAGTTGACCTTAAAATAATTTTAATCCCTCATTATATATAATACACTTTCATATCTTCCTGTGATTTGTGCTATTATTTTCATATGATTTGTTCATGCATTGGATTGTATAAAGATTTAAAGTCAATTATTTTTTAAAGAAATTTAAAATGGAAAATTTATGTCACTTATATTTGCTCACATTTTAGCAGTTCTGATACTCTTCATTCCTTTGTGTGGGTTCACATTTCCATTTGGTATCTTTAGCCCATGTAGTTTCACTTCAATTATAAAATGTTCTCCTTCTCCATCCTCCTATGTGAATATACAGAATTGAGTTTGTTGATTGCATTGATACCCTTTAATTTCCCAGTGGTAATAATAATAGCTATTATTACTCTTATAGTTTACATGTCTCTTCACGTTCTGAAAGTACAATAACATCTTTAAATAGAATTGTCTTTTTTCAAATGCTTTTTAAATTTTAGAAGCTCTTGTTTCATATATTTCATATTACATTGTTTGGTTCATAAAATATTATGAATGGTAGTTTTCTTGGACTGAGCATTTTGTCATTATGAAATATTCTTCTTTTCCTTGTTTAATATTTTTAATCTTGATTCTACTTTGATACTTACATTGTCATTTAAATTTTTTTTGTTTTTATGTTATGTTTTTGTAGAACATTTTTGAAAGAAAACTGTATCACATTTTTAAAAACTGAATTATAAACAAGGTATAGCTTAATTTTAACGACAGTATGATTAATCTTATCTTTTAACTGGTTGTGGAATTCAGCCCATTCACATTTGATGAAATTGAGATAATTGACCTTATTTCTTCCATCTTATTTTGTTTTCTATTTATATTACATCACTCCTCATTCCCTTTCCTTTTTGTTTTGTGTGGTTTATTGGTTTCACTGGCTTGATAATTTTTTTCTTTATTCTTTGTTACTTTGACAGTTCTACTAAGTTTTTTGTTTCTACTAGTGGTTACATTCTCATTCCTTAGAACCAACAATAAACTTATGTTCTGCCTAAACATGTATATGCATTTCAAGGAACGTTTTCTGTGTACCCCTTCTCTAGACTCCTGCTTAATATTTGCTTACTTAATGTTTATTTTCAGTTCCAGACTAAGTTTTTTCGTTTTCTTTTCTTTTTTTTTTTTTTGTAGAATAACAGGCCTATTGTGTTTTAAGAAAACTCAGTATTACAGATTCCTGCTTACATTATTATCCACTTAGATTTAAATATGTATATGCGTATATTTTTATGCATATATATATGTTTAAGCATATTATGCACACACATGCATATATATACATACATGCATGAAAGAGACACATACAGAGAGTGAGAGAGGGTTCAGTGTCTACTGGTTCTTCTAGTCTTTGATTTCCACCATATTGAGAAAGGTGCTCCAAATCAATTGTTATTTGGTTATACTGTTTCTCAAGTATTACTCTCAGAGAGTGCTTATGAGAAGTTTACTTTTTGAATCCTTGTGTGTTGAAAATGTTTTTTTTTTTTTTTTTTTTTTCTCCCTGACAGCTGAACAATATTTTGTCTGGGTATAGGATTCTTTAATCAGTTTCTCTTAATAGTTTATACATTATTCCAGTGTCTTCTACATTCCAGAGTTGTAGATGAGAATTCCCTTAGCTAGGATGAATCCTTTGTAAGAAACCTATTCTTTCTCTCTTGTATAATTTTCTGTTTACTTGTATAATTTTCTGTTTACTCAAGTGTTTCCTGGATTTACTTCCTAGACTTAATGAGACTTTTAATCTGTGGGCTTGAATCTTACTTCAGTTCAGTATAATAAAATACCTAGCACTGTATTCATTTAATTATAATATCTCCTTCATCTGTTCTTTTCTTTTTTTTTTTCATTCCTTTTCTCTCTCTTTAAAAAGAAAATATGTTCTGGAATCTCATGTTAGGCTTCTGAAATCTGTCCTCCAAGCCTCTTATCTCTTCCATCATTATGTCAATCTCTTTGTATCTTTGCTACTTGTAGTAAGATATTTCATTTACTTGGTCTTCCAGAGCATTAATTTGATTTTTGTTAATGTCAGTGATTTTTCAGTTCTTCTGTGCAAATTTTAAACTTAAAATCAGTGTTTATGCTTCCAGAAAGTGTTTTTTGCATTCTTCTGATTCCTCATTGTTTTCATCATTGAAATATTCTACCATATTTTTCATCATTTCTACTTCTGTGGGACTTGCCTCTTATAGATGCTCTATGGGATCTCTCAGGTGAACTAGTCCCATTAAGTTAGTTACTGTTTTTGTTTGGCCTACTCATTGATAAATGCTATTTTGCCTTTCATAGAAGTTTTTAGAATCCATTCTGCATTAACAAATCTGGAAGCAGTGAAAGGTACAGCAGTTCCTGCCCTGTCACTTTGGCTGGCAGTCACCCAATCGGCCAACAGCAAGTGGCCCCTTCTTTCCTCTTAGAGTACCCTTGGTGGAAGCAGCACTTCTCTCTGGCTGCCAATCTTAGAAGCAACTCAGACTGCCAGTGTAGCCCTGACTGTGTAAGGCCCCTATGCCTTTGGGTGGGGGTGACTAGTAGGTACAGCTTGCCTAAAGGTGAATAGTTATCCAAAGAGGGCAAGTTGCTAAAACACTTCAGGAAATGTCAAAACTGGTCTTAATAGAAGACTCAGGGAGGGGTAAGCCCTTTGTTCTGCTACTAGTACCTTGCCTTTACCCACTAACAGTATAAACAAAATCCTATATTTTCTCTCTCTCCTGGAGAGTTTTGGAGTACCTGTGGCTTCGGTCGTACTCACTAAACTTTACCAGTTCTGCTGCTTAATAGCACATCCATATTACCCATCAGTTTGATTTAAAGAGACTCAATGAATTGGACCCTAATGTTGTTTGAATAATCCTGATGAAGGAGGTAGTTGCCAGAGGCATCTGTAGCCATAAAACTTCTGTAGTCATCTTCACTCCAGGCATACTCTCTTATTTTAACTTCTTGTAAAGGCCAAGACATCCCTAACTTTCCCTTTATTGGGGAAAAAATCTGCTTGGAAAAACAGTTACGCTGTGAAGTGTTGAGTTTTTTAACTATTGCTGTATTATGAACCACAACCAATGCTTGTTAATTTAATACAGTAATCATTTATTTGATTCATGGACAGCTCATTTAGGCTGTGCTATGCTAGGCAATCCTTCTGGTCTCAGTTGGACTCACTCACTGGGGTCTTGGCTGACTGATCCACATTGATCGAAGACAGTCTGGAGGTATTTGATCCAGATTGAGCTCAACTGGCTATTGCCCTGCTCCATGTTTCTCTTATCCTCCTCATGGGACCAGTGGACTAGCCTAGAATGATCTCATGGCAGTGCCAGAGGTGCAAGAGAGCAAGCAGAAACACATAGAATCTCTTGAGGCTTAGACTCAGAACTGGCATGCAGTTACTTCTGCTTCCTTATTTTGGCTAAATTCAGTCATGTGACAGAATCAGAAGTCAGAGGTAAGGAATCAGAATCAGAGGTAGGAAAGGAAGCCCTGCCTACAGTGTGGGGGACAGGAGGAGGAGGGTGCAGTACTACAAAGTTACATGGCAAAGAGCATGGGTATGTGGAGAGATGAAGAGTTGGGGCCACGAACTCAGCCTTTATCAGCTGTTGAGAAATATAGTGCAATATTTTAAACTTACAATGGTACCTCAAGAGAGAGAGCCATGAGTTTATCTTGGAGGTAGCGGAGAAATTTCACAGAGGAGCTGACACTGGAACTGGACCATAAGGACGACTTGGAGTTTACCAAGCAGACAAGGATAAGTGAAAGGAGTAATAATCCATTAAGATGGAAGGAAAAGTCAAAGTAGAGTCACAGTGCTCTACAGATAAGAATGGGGACATCTAGGGATTGAGGAGTTACCCTATGTGATTGGATCATTGGAAACAATCCTTCTATACTGCTTTTTGCTCCTCAATATTAATCTTGCCAGGGAGCTATCATACCTCCCCAAAAATTGGAATTTCAGATGTCATGCCAGGAGGAATTAGCGTATTGTATACTCTTTAGAACATGTTACATAGGTGGGCTATCTTCTCTACTTATTAACAATGTATGTTGCTTAAAAAAGGTGAATAATTTGGCATGTTTCTATAAGTGTTAGCATTTCTTCAGTATATTTATGCCACTTAGCATAGCTCAACGTGTTCTGCGATCTGTGCCACATCTAAAAAAATCATTAATGATAAGGGACATTTGTTGGCTTTCAAAAGACATTTAAACGTCACTCAGTGCTACCACCTCCATGAACCCCTCCTTGATATTTCCTCCCAGTCTACCACCAGATTATGTCAGGTTCTTCTGCTGAAGGCTTTCATTTCTCCCTCTACTTCCTTCAGAGTATTTATAGCTATTTGTTAGTATATGATTTTAATTGTGATTATTTGATCAATTTCTGTCTCTCCAATTAAACTTTCAGCTTCTATGACAGCAAAGGACTAGATATTTTGCATACCACTGGTTTCCTGGATCCTAGCATAGTGCCAGAATCACAGTAACTGAATACTAAACATTTATTGAGTGAGTGAGTGAACGCATGAGTCTATGTGAATGACTGAATGAGATACATCTAGACTATTGTTCTTATGAGATAGGTTTTGGGTTATCTTTAAAATTGCATGAACTCCCAGGTTTACCATTTACCTACCATGTAATGGACAACCCATTCATTCTTTAATGTTTCCATTCAGTCAGTATTCATTGTGGCTTATCATAATCCTGAATGTGAATGAGGTATTTGTGATACAGAGAAGAGTAAGGCTGATTCTGTGCTGATGGAGTTGCTGGTTTAGTGGGAGAGATGGTGAAATGAATGGGCAAAGACAGTTGCTATGGTAAATTAAGATAAGGATATGTCTGGATTAGAACTTGGAGAAGAAGCGTTTCACTCAGTCTGCCCTTCATTGGGTCTTCCTCAGAAAAGACCATCTGAGCGGAGTCATGAAGGCTAACTAAGAATTAGGTGCATAATGGGCACGACTGTTCCAGGAAGAATGAAGCAAAAGGGTTCAGTACACAGGGAAATGGGAAGTCAAGGCTCACTATAGCAAACTCCAAATAATTCAGTATTGCAGTATGAGAAGGCAAGGGTGGGGATGGCCAGAACAGAGTGACTGTGGCACAGTTATATCACAAAGGATTCTTTAAGCCCTGCTATGCATTGGACTTTGTCCTGAAGTTAGTGAGTAGCAATTGAAGGATCTTAATCAGAGACTGATATAAAATGTTGTATTGTATAAAGTTTGCCCTGGGCACAGTATGGAGAACAGATTACAAGGCTGTAGGGGAGCAACATAAAGAAGCAGTTACTTACTCAGCATGATAAGGGCTATGGTAGAAGACATAATCCATGCTCTGCGATATCAGAAGAGGAGTGCCTAACCCAGAACTGGAATCTCAGCCTAGGTTTAAGTAAGAGTTTGAATTATCATAGTGAAGAAGCTGGAATGAGTTTTCCCAACAGATGGGGTTAGGGCAAAGACACTTAAGTGCGTAAGAACATGACTTTCTTCAGAGAACTGCAAGTGACTTTATTGTTAGACTATAGAATATTAAGGGTGAATTGATGAGAAATGAACCTGGAAAGGAAAGCATCTAGCATTCAAGTCTTCCTCCTACTAAATATTGCTTTAGACTGGAATGACCGTATCATTTATTATGTCCACCAGACACTTCAAACACTTTTTTTTTTTTATCATAGAAACTTTTGAACATGTAGCGAGAGTAGTATAATTAACACCCATGAACCCATCACTAGGTCCCAACAACCACCCATGACCAATCCTGCCCTTAGCCACATGCCATTTACTTCTCCTTCTCATATTACTTAAAGCACATTCCAGAGACCATATCATCTTATGCAAACATTTTCAGTATGTATCTCTAAATGATAAGGAGCCTTCTGTTAACATAACCACAACTACCAATATCATATCTGAAATTTCATAATAATTAAATTTTTATCAAATAGCCAGGTTGTAATTTCTAATTATCTCACAAATGTCTTATAAACATAGATGTAAATACAAATATTCACATACAGTTTGTTTAATCAGGATCCAAATAAAGGACTGAGACTTTTTTTTTTTTTTGAGACAGTCTCACCCTGTTGCCCAGGCTTGAGTGCAGTGGCATGATGTTGGCACACTGCAACCTCTGCCTCCTGGGTCCAAGCGATTCTCCTGCCTCAGCCTCCCAAGTAGCTGGGACTAGAGACATCCACCACCACACCTGATTAATTTTGTATTTTTAGTAGAGATGGGGTTTCACCATGTTGGCCAGGCTGGTCTCCAACTCCTGACCTCAAGTGATCTGCCTGCCTTGGCCTCCCAGAGTGCTGGGATTACAGACGTGCACCACCATGCCCAGCCAGGGCTGAGACTTTTGAAAGTGAAGGAAGGTACTATCCATAATTAACAGATATCCATGAAGGCTTTTTACCTAAGCAGGGATGTGTCATTATCTACATTGGCTTATTCTACTTCTTTAATACCTCTGCAGATATCGGGATGGGTATTTTGCAAAATATAAAGGAAGCCTCACTCATATGATCAGTTCTATATCTCTTCTGTTTTCTTAGGTCTCTCTGCTCCCTGGTGTGTAAGTGGACATACTCAGCAGAGAGAGGCTGGGACGACAGTTTCTGGAAAATGATTGGTTTGGAAGACTTTGTTGCAGATAATTACAGCAAAATAGGTAAAAGAATAAAACATCTGTAGAGTGATTATGTGCACTGGAGGATCTTGGTGGGTTTGTTGTTATTGTGGTTTGTATGTTTGTTGTTTTTATACGCATTAAAATACAGGAATTAAGTTTACTTTTTCCAAGACAAATGAGTTAATTATGATGGGTAGGCCATGACTAGTAGGCTCTTGCCTTAACATTTATATGAACTGAGTGGAGATACATGCTATGAAAATCTGCATTGAAATATAGAATCAGAAATTGCGCTAGGCGTGGTGGCTCACACCAGTAATCCCAGCACTTTGGGAGCTGAGGCAGGCAGATTGTTTGAGCCCAGGAGTTCAGGACCAGTCTGGGCAACATGGCAAAACCTCATCTCTACAAGAAAAATACAAATGCTAGCCTGGCATGGTGGCACGTGTCAATAGTGTCAGCTACTCCGGAGGCCGAGGTGGGAGGATTGCTTGAGCCTGGGAGGCAGAGGAGGTTGCAGTGAGCTGAGATGGCGCCACTGCACTGTAGCCTGGGCAACAGACAGAGCAGAACTCTGTCTTGAAGGGGGGCAAAAAAGAAGAGAGAGAGAGAGAGAGAGAGAGAGAGAGAGAGAGAGAGAAATTTGTTGGGCTAGACCGAGGAAGATATTTGCAAGGAGTATCTTGGGAATAGCATACTGAAGGGGCTGTGTATGGACTGCTTCCAGTCAGTACTGGAAAAATAATTTTATAAATTAGGTTCACAGGACAAGGCAAGGCTGTGAACAGGTAAAAAGGCCTTTTATGTGGGTAGTAAAGTACATCTTCTATGCCCCAAGCACATTTCTCTGTGCTTGTATGTACCTTGTTTTATGTATTTCTCACAACTACTGACAAAAGCACTGTTGCATGTTTACAGATGAGAATCAGAGAGATTAGTAACCTTGCCTAACCAGGCACGGAATCAATAAATGGTAAGTCAGGATTGAAATTCTCCCATTGGGAGGACCTTGAAGGAACTTATATTTTACTGGAACACAAATTTCAGCTTCAGTTACCTAATGGTTTAAGTGATTTGTAAAATGTATATGCCCTCCAAAAAATTAGTTGTTTTTTGCTGAATATTCCCATGGTATGTTGAAAATAGCTTTATTAGCATATATATTGATTACCTGTATATGTATCTTGATTCCTCACTAGACTGTGAGCTCTTTGACGTAAGGATTTTCACTTATTTACCTTTGTATTTCCTGTCCTAGCACAGGGCATGGCATATTTTCATATTTCAGTGACTTTTTGTTTAAAATATTAAGATGGTTGATACTAGGAGGTTGGCACTCTTTGCTTTAAAAATCTTTAATGATGTTTACTGATTTTAACATCTTTGGCAGTTGAGTACAACTTCAACTCTGACTTTCTGATTATTGTTATATTTTTCTGCTCCTCTTTCCTGCCTCACACATGACACATGTTTAATTAGTATATTAACTCTGCTAATGGAGCAGTATCTACAAGAAATATTCATTTGAAGTCCATAATGTTAATCTAGCAGAAAATTTCCAGAGTAACTTTATTAGATTTTTTCCCTGTTAAGTTAATGGATTTTTAATGGATATCCTAAGGAGACATATCATTAAGCAGAATATTGCTGTACGTGAATTAAAACTTACCCATTTATCAAAATTAATTGTGTGATGTTTCCTTTGATTTTCACTTCTGGGGACCTGAGCTTGTAGTTTCAGTCTGAACCCAAAGTAGAAGATATTTAAGAGGCTGTTTATTCTCAGTTGTGACTTTCAGAAACTCCTCTGGAAACTACCTCTAGACATTCTTTAGCAATTCTTGGAACTATGAAAAATGAATCTCAAAAGCCTCCCTATGAAGTGTTAAACATTTCCAATGGCCTCATTGCCCGTCAAGATGTGGACAATATAGTGTAAAACCTTTTAGCAGATTTGAGCGTTGAGCATCCTGGATTTGAGCATTAATACAATTACCATAATTTGCTCCATGTGGAGCTTTTAGCCAAGCGTTTACCAGGCTTCCTGGGCCCATGTAGTAAATAAATGCTTTCCCCGAAAACTGAACACCTCAGCAACTGATGGTCTTATGGAGGAATTTTTTTTAAAATGAATTATTTATGAAGTGTAAGTTAAGGATCAAATGCAACATTTATATGGTGCATTTCAAGGACAGGAGAAAAAATTTACAGGGTTTAAGTAACTACATGCAAGTTTCTAAAGCTAAAATGTTACTACCTAATGCCTTCTTTCAAGGAGGTATTTGGATGGCTTGGTTTGGGAACATTATACAAAGTAAGGAAAAATAGTTTTGTGCATTGAAAGAATATAGTAGAAATTTCTTTACAGTTGAATAGAAATTTCTTTACAGTTGAAACTGCAAATTGACTTAATATTCAGAACTGATGGAGAAAAATGAAACACAGTTTTTGGGTAGGGGATTATATAGCCCTACTGATAAAATGATCTGTGTTCAATAAAATCATCCAACAAACTGATCTGTGTCAATAAATTTTGACCTTTAGTTCCACATGACTAATTCCCAAGTTACCTATCTAATCCTAAACATCTATCAAAAGCACACAGGAAGGAAGAGATCAGCAGGGAGAAAGGACCCTTAGGAAGATAAGCAACATCCCACCTGTTCTGATTGATTATCCAGGTGTCATTTCAGCATGCCCCAGTTGCCTTTTTAATTTGTGGGAAAATCTCTTTGTTCTACTATTGGGGTAGCCCACTTTATGAAAATTCATGTGTTCAACATGGCTGAATTGTAGAGTGATTATTTGCATTACTAACAGGGTTTGTGATATAAAGGGATTCAGTGTATTAGCTTATAGATCATTCCTTTATTTGGGACCAGGGAAGCCAGGCAAAGAATAAATGTGAATTCCAAGTCCAAGAAGTTAGTAAGTGTTAAGTGAGAGGCAGAAATGAAGATAAAGGGCAGGAGACAGTTTCTTGAGAGGAGGGAGGCTGCTTTTAAAATGGGTTTCCTTGACCCGGGAAGCACATGGGGTTGGGGGATTTCCCTTTCCTACACAAGGGAAGCCATGACAGACTGTACCTGGAAAACCAGGACACTGCCACCTAAATACTGGGCTTTTCCAACATTCTTAGCAAACGGTACATCAGTAGATTATATCCTGCTCCTGGCTTGGTGGGTCCCATGCCCATGGAGCCTTACTCACTG
Organism: Piliocolobus tephrosceles; assembly: GCF_002776525.5. Taxonomy (NCBI): domain Eukaryota; kingdom Metazoa; phylum Chordata; class Mammalia; order Primates; family Cercopithecidae; genus Piliocolobus; species Piliocolobus tephrosceles. Next base: position 162,787,331 of record NC_045434.1, on the reverse strand, counting down.
CTAGAGCAGCAGTTCGAGATTAAACTGTGAGGTGGCAGCAAGGTCGAGGGAGGGGTGTCTGCCATTGCTGAGGCTTGAGTTAGGTAAACAGAGTGGCTGCAGAGCTTGAACTAGGTGGAGCCCACCTTAGCTCAACAAGGCCTGCCTACTTCTGTAGACCCCACCACTGGGGGCAGGGCATAGCTGAATAAAAGGCAGCAGAAACCTCTGCAGTCTTAAATGTCCCTGTGTGACAGCTCTGAAGAGAGCAGTGGTTCTCCCAACACGGTGTTTGAGCTCTGAGAACTGGACAGACTGCCTCCTCAAGTGGGTCCCTGACCCGCATGTAGCCTAAACGAGAGACACTTCCCAGTAGGGGCTGACAGACACCTCATACAGCTGGGTGCCCCTCTGAGATGCAGCTTCCAGAGGAAGGATCAGGGAGCAGTATTTGCTGTTCTGCAGTATTTGCTGTTCTGCAGCCTCCACTGGTGATACCCAAAAAGCAGGGTCTGGAGTGGACCTCCAGCAAATTCCAATAGACTTGCAGCTGAGGAACCTGACCATTAGAAGGAAAACTAACAAACAGAGAGGAATAGCATCAACATCAACAAAAAGGACGTCCACACCAAAACCCCATCTGTAGATCACCATCATCAAAGACCAAAGGTAGATAAAACCACAAAAATGGGGATAAAACAGAGCAGAAAAGCTGAAAATTCTAAAAATGAGACTGCCTCTCCCACTCCAAAGGAACGCAGCTCCCCTCCAGCAACGGAACAAAGCTGGATAGAGAATGACTTTGACAAGTTGACAGAAGTAGGCTTCAGAAGATCGGTAATAACAAACTTCTCCGAGCTAAAGGAAGATATTTGAACCCATCACAAAGAAATTAAAACCTTGAAGAAAGATTAGACAAATGGCTAACATAATAAACGTGTAGAGAAGACTTTAAATGGCCTGATGGAGCTGAAAACCATGGCACGAGAACTACCTGACATATGCACAAGCTTCAATAGCCAGTTTGATCAACTGGAAGACAACGTATCAGTGATTGAAGATCAAATTAATGAAATAAAGTGAGAAGAGAAGTTTAGCCTAAAAAATAGTAAAAAGAAACAAACAAAGCTTCCAAGAAATGTGGGACTATGTGAAAAGACCAAATCTACATTTGATTGGTGTACCGGAAAGTGACGGGGAGAATGGAAACAAGCTGGAAAACACTCTACAGGATATTATACAGGAGAACTTCCCCAACCTAGCAAGGCAGGCCAACATTCAAATTCAGGAAATACAGAGAACACCACAAAGATACTGCTCGAGAAGAGCAACCACAAGACACATAATTGACAGATTCACCAAGGTTGAAATGAAGGAAAAAATATTAAGGGCAGCCAGAGAGAAAAGTTGGGTTACCCACAAAGGGACACCCATCAGACTAACAGCAGACCTCTCAGCAGAAAGTCTGCAAGCCAGAACAGAGTGGGGGCCAATATTCAACATTGTTAGAGAAAATAATTTTCAACCCAGAATTTCATATCTAGCCAAACTAAGCTTCATAAGTGAAGGAGAAATAAAATCCTTTACAGACAAGCAAATGCTGAGAGATTTTGTCACCACCAGACCTACCCTACAAGAGCTCCTGAAGGAAACACTAAACATGGAAAGGAACAGCTGGTACAAGTCACTCCAAAAACATGCCGAAATGTAAAGACTGTTGATGCTAGGAAGAAACTACATCAACTAACGAGCAAAATAACCAGCATATATCATAATGACAGTATCAAATTCACACTTAATATTAACCTTAAATGTAAATGGGCTAAATGCTCCAATTAAAAGACACAGACTGGAACATTGGATAAAGAGTCAAGACCTGTTAGTGTGCTGTATTCTGGAGACCCATCTCACATGCAGAGACACACATAAGCTCAAAATAAAGGGATGGAGGAAGATCTACCAAGCAAATGGAAAGCAAAAAAAAGTAGGCGTTGTAATCCTAGTCTCTGATAAAACCGACTTTAAACCAACAAAGATCAAAACAGACAAAGAAGGCCAGTACATAATGGTAAAGGGATCAATTCCATAAGCAGAGCTAACTATCCTAAATATATATGCACCCAATACAGGAGCACCCAAAGAGATTTGGACTCCCACACAATAATAATGGGAGACTTTAACACCCCACTGTCAGTATTAGACAGATCAACGAAACAGAGGCTTAACAAGATGTTCAGGACTTGTATTCAGCTCAGCACCAAGCAGACCTAATAGACATCTACAGAACTGTCCACCCCAAATCAGCAGGATATACGTTCTTCTCAGCACCACATTGCACTTATTCCAAAATTGGCCACGTAGTTGGAAGTAAAACACTCCTCAGCAAACATAAAAGAACAGAAATCACAACAAACTGTCTCTCAGACCACAGTGGAATCAAACTAGCACTCAGGATTAAGAAACTCACTCAAAACTGTCCAAATACATGGAAACTGAACAATCTGCTCCTGAATGACTACTGGGTACATAACGAAATGAAGGCAGAAATAAAGATGTTCTTTGAAACCAATAAGAATAAAGACACAAAGTACAAGAATCTCTGGGACACATTTAAAGCAGTATGTAGAGGGGAATTTATAGCACTAAATGCCCACAAGGGAAAGCAGGAAAGATCTAAAATTGACACCCTAACATCACAATTAAAAGAATTAGAGAAACAAGAGCAAACACATTCAAAAGCTAGCAGAAGGCAAGAAATAACTAAGATCAGAGCAGAACTAAAGGAGATAGAGACACCAAAATACCCTTCAAAAAAATCAGTGAATCCAGGGGCTATTTTTTTGAAAAGATCAACAAAAGTTGTTGACTGCTAGCAAGACTAATAAAGAACAAAAGAGAGAAGAATCAAATAGATGCATTAAAAAATGATAAAGGACATACAACCGCTGATCCCACAGAAATACAAATTACCATCAGAGAACACTATAAACACCTCTATGCAAATAAACAAGAAAATCTAGAAGAGATGACTAAATTCCTGGACACATACACCCTCCCCCGACTAAGCCATTCAAGTTGAATCCCTGTGTATACCAATAACAGGCTCAGAAATTGAAACAATAATGAATAGCCTACAAACCAAAAACAGTCCAGGACCAGATGGATTCACGGCTGAATTATACCAGAGGTACAAAGAGGAGCTGGTACCATTCCTTCTGAAACTATTCCAATCAATAGAAAAAGAGGGAATCCTCCCTAACTCATTTTAGGAGGCCAACATCATCCTGATACCAAAGCCTGGCAGAAACTCAACAAAAAAGGGAATTTTAGACCAATACTCCCTAATGAATATCAATGTGAAAATCTTCAATAAATTTCTGGCAAACCGAATCCAGCAGCACATCAAAGAGCTTATCCACTACGATCAAGTTGGCTTCATCCCTGGGATGTAAGGCTGGTTCAACATACACAAATCAACAAACATAATCCATTGCATAAACAGAACCAAAGACAAAAACCACTTGATTATCTCAACAGATGCAGAAAAGGCCTTTGACAAAATTCAACAGCCCTTCATGTTAAAATCTTAATAAACTAGGTATTGATGGAATGTATCTGAAAATAATAAGAACTATGTATGACAAACCCACAGCCAATATCATACTGAATGGGAAAATCTGGAAGCATTCCTTTTGAAAACTGGCACAAGACAGGGATCCCCTCTTTCACCACTCCTTTTCAACATAGTGTTGAAAGTTCTGTTGAAAGTTCTTGCAATCAGGCAAGAGAAAGAAATAAAGTGTATTCAGTTAGGAAGAGAGGAAGTCATTGTCCCTGTTTGCAGATGACATGATTGTATATTTAGGAAACCCCATTGTCTCAGACCAAAATCTCCCTAGCTAATAAGCAACTTTGGCAAAGTCTCAGGATACAAAATCAATGTGCAAAAGTCACAAGCATTCCTATACACCAATAACAGACAAACAGAGCCAAATCTTGAGTGAACTCCCATTCACAATTGCTACAAAGAGAATGAAATACCAAATAATCCAACTTACAAGGGATGTGAAGTACCTCTTCAAGGAGAACTACAAACCACTGCTCAACGAAATAAAAGAGGACACAAACAAATGGAAGAACATTCCGTGTTCATGGATAGGAAGAATCAATATTGTGATAATAGCCATACTGCCCAAGGTAATTTATAGATTTAATGCCATCCCCATCAAGCTACCAATGACTTTCTTCACAGAATTGGACAAAAGCACTTTAAAGTTAGTTTAAAAACTACTTTAAAATTAATATGGAACCAAAAAATAGCCCACATTGTCAAGACAATCCTAAGCCAAAAGAACAAAGCTGGAGGCATCACGCTACCTGACTTCAAACTATAGTTCAAGGCTACAGTACCCAAAACAGCATCATACTTGTACCAAAACAGAGATATAGACCAATGGAACAGAAAAGAGCCCTCAGAAATAATACCACACATCTACAACCATATGATCTTTGACAAACCTGACAAAAACAAGAAATCGGGAAAGAATTCTCCATTTCATAAATGGTGCTGGGAAAACTGTCTAGCCATATAGAGAAAGCTGAAACTGGATCCCTTCGTTACACCTTATACAAAAATTAACTTAAATGTTAGACCTAAAACCATAAAAACCCTAGAAGAAAACCTAGGCGATGCCATTCCGGACATAGATATGGGCAAGGACTTCGTGTCTAAAACACCAAAACCAATGGCAACAAAAGCCAAAATTGACAAATGGGATCTCATTAAACTAAAGGGTTTCTGCACAGCAAAAGAAACTACCATCAGAGTGAACAGGCAACCTACAGAATGAGAGAAACATTTTGCAATTTACCCATCTGACAAAGGGCTAATATCCAGAATTTACAAAGAACTTAAACAAATTTACAAGAAAAAAATCAAACAACCCCATCAAAAAGTGGGCAGAGGATATGAACAGACCCTTCTGAAAAGAAGACATTTATGCACCCAACAGACACATGAAAAAATGCTCATCATCCCTGGTCATCAGAGAACTGCAAATCAAAACCACAATGAGATAGCATCTCACACCAGATAGAATTACCATCATTAAAAAGTCAGGAAACAACAGGTGCTGGAGAGGATGTGGAGCAATAGGAACACTTTTACACTGTTCGTGGGACTGTAAACTAGTTTAACCATTGTGAAAGACAGTGTGGTGATTCCTCAAGGATCTAGAACTAGAAATACCATTTGACCCAGCCATCCCATTACTGAGTATATACCCAAAGGAATTTAAATCATGCTGCTGTAAAGACATGTGCACATGTATGTTTATTGTGGCACTATTCACAATAGCAAAGACTTGGAACCAACCCAGATGTCCATCATTGATAGACTGGATGAAGAAAATGTGGCACAGATACACCATGGAATACTATGCAGCCATAAAAAAAGGATGAGTTCATGTCCTTTGTAGGGACATGGATGAAACTGGAAACCATCATTCTCAGCAAACTATCTCAAGGACAGAAAACCAAACACCGCATGTTCTCACTCATAGGTGGAAATTGAATAATGAGAACACTTGGACACAGGGCGAGGAACATCACACACTGGGGCCTGTCATGGGGTGGGGGGAGTGGGGAGAGATAGCATTAGGAGATATACCTAATGTAAATGACGAGTTAATGGGTGCAGTACACCAACGTGGCACATGTATACATTTGTAATAAACCCGCACGTTGTGCACAGGTACCCTAGAACTTAAAGTATAATTTAAAAAAATTGTAAGTAAAGAATCTTGGCTGGGTGTGATGGCTCATACCTGTAATTCCAGCACTTTGGGAGGCCAAAGCAGGTTGATCATGAGGTCGGGAGATTGAGACCATCCTGGCTATCACAGTGAAACCCCATCTGTATTAAAAATGCAAAAAATTAGCCAGGTGTGGTGACAGTCACCTGTAGTCCCAGTTACTCGGGAGGCTGAGGCAGGAGAATGGTGTGAACACAGGAGGCAGAGCTTGCAGTGAGCCGAGATCACACCACTGAACTCCGGTCTGCTCAATAGAGCAAGACTCTGTCTTTAAAAAAAAAAAAAAAAAGAGTCTTGACCAATGAACTAATGATAGGTATATACTGTTGACATAAATGTGCAAAAATCCTCAATAAAATACTGGCAAACTGAATCCAGCAGCACATCAAAAAGCTTATGCAACACGATCAAGTTGATACGCCACCTGAACAGAGCCACCTGAGGCAAGAGTGCAGCATTGTCTTTGGTCACACCGAATCAAAGTTCAGGGATCTTCTACCTGTTGTTGGAATCTGGCTAGACTTTGGAACCTGCGCAATACCGACTTCCACCCATTGGCTTGCCAAGAAGTTGAGACAAAGAGAAAAGAAGTCACCTATACTTGCCTGAAGCAAGCTGCACTTGATCAGCTTGATTTATGAACTCAGAGTCCACAGGACTGATTACAGGTGGCTCAAGAAGAAAGTATTAATTCTTTTCTGCTGCTATAACAGAATACTTGAGATTGTGTGATTTATAATCAGCAGAGTTTAATTCAGCTCAGGGTTCCGGAGGCTGCAGTGTCCAAGGGTGCCAGTAACTTCTGGGCATCTGGTAAGGGCCTTCTTGCTACATCATCCCATGGCAAACGGTGCAAGAGTGTGAGACTGCACACACAAGAATGAGAGTGGGCAAGAGGGGTCTGGGCTTTCTTTTATCAGAAGTGCCTCCTAAGACAATGGCATTAATACATTGATGAGGGCTCATTGCTTAATCACATCTTAAAAGTCTCACCTGTTAATACTGGCCCAATGGCAATGAAATTTTAACATGACTTTTTGTTTTAATGTGCTGAGCTTTTGTTCATTTTTTCTTAACTTTTAAGTTCAAAGGTACAAGTGCAGTTTTGTTACATAGGTAAACTTGTGTAATGGGGGTTTGTTGTACGGATTATTTCATCACCCAGGTATTAAGCCTAGTATCCATTAGTTATTTTTCCTGATCCTCTTCCTCCTCCCACCCTTTGCCCTCCACCCTCCAAAAGAAACCAGTGTGTGTTATTCCATGTGTTCTCATTCTTTAGCTCCCACTTAAAATGTGAGAACATGTGTTCATGTGTTTTCATTCTTTAGCTCCCACTTAAAAGTGAGAACATGCAATATTTGGTTTTCTGTTCCTGTGTTAGTTTGCCAAGGATGATGGCCTCCAGCTCCATCCATCTCCTTGCAAAGGACATGATCTTGTTCTTTTTTTATGGCTGCATAATATTCCATGGTGTACATGTACCGCATTTTCTTTATCCAGTCCATCATTGATGAGCATTTAGGTTGATTCCATGTCTTTGCTATTGTGAATAGTGCTGCAGTGAACATACATCTGCATGTGTCTTTATAATAGAATGATCTGTATTTTAGGTGTATACCCAGGAATGAGTTTTCTGGGTCAGATGGTATTTCCGTCTTTAAGTCTTTGAGAAATCACCACACTGTCTTCTACAATGGCTGAACTATTTTACATTCCCACCAACAGTGTATCAACAGTGTTTAAGCATTCCTTTTTCTTCACAACCTCACAAGCATGTGTTATTTTTTGACTTTTTAATAGCCAATCTGACTAGTGTGAGATGGTATCTCATTGTGGTTTTGATTTGCATTTCTCTAATGATCAGTGATGTTGAACTTTTTTTTATATCAGTATGACTTTTGAAGGGAACATCCAAACCATCACAGAGATACATGCCAAGCCTTCATGGACTCCACTTCAGGAGTGTGGCCCCATTTCCCATTTAACATGGCCTCATGGATACTATTATACAGTCTTTTAAGTCTCAGGGATCCAGCTAGGTGATTCCTTCTCCCATGGATGGAATAAGGGAGATTTTAAAGCAGGAAATGGAAGCATTCACACAAATACTACTTCATTTTAGGGGAAAGAAGAGGAAATTTCCTTTTGTAAACAAACCATAGAGGTTTCCAGCAACAACATGCATTATGTCCAGTACTGGAAGCCTGAATCCAGTGATGCCATTGATAAGTTGTGGATGTCAATGTTCTGAATTTTTCCAGTAAAACTGGACATGTTTATAAGGATTTATCTCTTCGTTCTTTATAGTGTGTGGCTTGTTTTTCATTTTGATGTGAATGAGCCAGATAATTCAGTTATTTCTGTCCTCAGAGTTTTGCTGAAGTGCTGCTTCATCTTTGTATCATGTGATATAAGTGCCAATTTTTCTAATTTATATTGAGTGCTCTGGAGAAATCTTTAACTACAGGTAATCCCAGCCTCATCACACCATTACCTCCCTTGTCCTGAGGGAGGCTTATATGGTTTGGCTCTGCATCCCCACCCAAATCTCATCTCAAATTGTAATCCACACATATCCAGGGAGAGACCTGGTGGGAGGTGATTGGATCCTGGGGGCTGTTTCCCCAATGTTCTTCTCTTGATAGTGAAGGAATTCTCAGGAGATCTAGTTGTTTGATAAATGTTTGTCATTGTCCTTGCTTGTTCTTGCTCTCTCCTGCCTTCCTTCCCCCTCTCCTTCCGCCGTGATTGTAAGTTTCCTGAGGCCTCCCTAGCCATGTGGAACTGTGAGTCAATTAAACCTCTTTTCTTCATAAATTACACAGTCTCAGGTATTTCTTTATAGCCATGCGAAAATGGAGTAATATAGGGGCCATCCCTGTGGGTACTCTGGACTGAGATTTGCCTTTGCCTGTCACCCTGAGCTTTTGATCTTACCTTATCCTCTTATCATCCTTCTCATTCCTGTCTAAGTAACAGAACTACGTCTTTACAGTTCTTGAAGGCAAGTACCTATCTGAGTATTGACGCCTTATTTTACTGTTTAGTGTCGAATTTCTGCCTGATAAAGAATGACTTGGAGGTTTCCATACCAGTTAGCCATCCATCCGGTCCTGCATCCATCCAGCCACACTCCCTGAGTGTCTCCTGTGTGCCAGTTGCTGGGCTAAGTACTAGGGGCACAAAAGTGAATTCATCATCCCTTTGGGGACCTCATGTCTACTAGGGGTAGGGGCGGGTAAATGAATCAGTAATCTCAAGGTTTTTCAGTAAGTCTACAGACATCCAAGGTGCCATGGAGAAGCAGAGCAGGCAGTCACTGGCACTGGTGGTGGTATCAAGGACATTTTCTCATGAGGTGGCGTTTTATGTGTCTGGAAAATTTGAGTAGTAGTTTACCAGCAACGAGGGGAAATGTCTTCCAAGGCAGAAGAAACAGTGCAGGCACAGACATGGAGGCATGGAAGAGTGCAGGATGTGTGTGAACTGTTGGGTGTGGATGGAGCATAGTGGACCTGAAGCAAGGTGGAGAGGAGTGGTGGTGGGCAAGATAGGAGAGTGGATGGGAGGCTAGTTTCTAATGGAACTTCTAACTTTCCTCAAAGATGGGGCCACCGATTAGAGACTCAACATGGGAAGATTCACTCCATTCCTTTCAAGAGATGGCTCTAATTGCTACTCCTGCCAATGCAGTAAATAAAACTTGAGGGCAGTAGGAGTCATTTTAGAATGTTTGTGGCTCCTATGAAGCTGTGTGTGTGGGAGGTGGGGGTTGGTGGTGGGGTAAGCCCATTTCTTTTTTAAAATCACATACATTGCCCCTTAGCTACCCTCCCTTCCATAAAGGTTTTTTGTGAAGCTGGAATGTGATATATAAGATGTTACAGGGCAGTGTGGTTTATGAAGCCTGTAGAAATGTTAGTTCTTACCATTTGTAAGTACACCTTGGCACCTGGAGGACAGGAATATTCACTCCCGCATCACTCTGTTCCAACGCTGTGTTCCCACTTCTTAGATTCCCAGAATCTAAGCTGTTTTCAGCTGCTGGCCCTTCCAGGAATAGCCCTAAAGAGCCAGAAAGGCATAGGAGTAGTGTTGACCACATCATGGTGATACAAGGTAATAGCTTTCAGAGGTTTTGCTCTGGAACCGTTCCTCCTTTCAATATGGCATCTGAAAGATAATTGGAAGTCCCCCAAAAGTGAGGTCACCCCCAACTTCTCTTCCTACTGCTGGAGAATCAGTGATTGTCAGAGCCGAAAGGGATCATAGAGATTTTACTGTAACACACTCATTTTATAGACGAAAAGCTGAGGCTCAGGGACGTGAGGTGCATTTCCTTGGTGCTGCAGCATTTTAATGACAGAAATGAGACCAGAAACCAGGTCTTCTGACCCCTGGTCCTGTGGTGGTTCTGCTCCTCCCTGCCACTTCTCCTGTTCAAGTTTTTCAGCAATGTGAGGACATTTAGCCAGTCTGGATACTGACATTTGAAGGAGGCTAACCACTAGAAGAATGTCAAGGAAAGAAAGATTTCTGTAGGTGAATTCACCCAATCCATTGTCCCATCTTCAGTCATGCAAATGTAGGAACTGGACTTTGCCCAAGTCAGAGACATTTGGATCTAGGAACACACTGATCAAGCCCCTAAGTGACTGATGTAGATACACTAGAATAGATAAGCAGTATGTTAACAGTTGCCTTGTTAATAGTTAAGAGATTGGTCACCAGGGTCAGATGGACTTGACTTCAATTCTGACTGTCATCTGTAATGAAATTTCTGCCATATGTGACTTTGAGTGAGTTACCTGATCTTTCTCAGCCTCAGTTAGTATATTATGAAGATTAATAAGTATATCATGAGGATTAAAGGTAATAATGCAGGTAAAGCTCCTAGCATACAGTAAATCTTCAGAAAATGATAGTTGTTACTACCATAATGATTGTCCATTCCTCTGAATTCAGATTTCTCTCTAGGTGGTAGGTTATCTGCCAAAGACCATAACCCCTTGAATAATCCCAGGTAATTATTGCCAACTTCTAGGTTTGGAATTTTTTTTTTTCTCTGAGCTTCATCCTTGGATTCACACAACCGTTTTCCAACTAAGATACAATAAAACTAATTAGATTTCTGCTTCTAAATTATAATCACATTTCATAATCACAAGCCTTCCTTGAGAGTCATCTTAATTGGAATTAAGGGTTTTCCTGAATTCGTCAGGTCCACATGACTAGCAGTCTTTAGCTTTTTTCCATGAAAAGAGGGGTGCATATCCACAGGCAAATAAAAAAAAAATACAGGTTATGTTGGTAATAATAACTAGTTAATTAATAATGGCTAATGTTCCTACAGTGCTTTACAACTTAGAAGAGTATTTCTTTTCATGCACTATCATATTTTTTTCTTCCACTAAACTTGTAAAATAGGTTTTATTTCAGTTTTACACTTGGGGAAGCCAGAATTGATGAGCTTTGGTCTTTTCCATCTCAGTAGAAGGTGTCACAATTCTCCCTGTCATTCAGGACCCAAACCTAGAAGTCATTCTTGATGCTTCTCTTCTTCCTCTTATACCTTACATTTAATCTATCAACAAGTCCTTCTTGCTTTGCTCCAAAGTGGACCCTGAATGAGGCATTCCTGTCCCTCTTCACTATTAGTTCAAAGCAGTTTTATTTCTTGCTGGATTTGTGTGCTAGCCTCTTAAATGGTCTCCCTGTTTCTGTCCTTCCCCCTGATAATCCATTCTCCACACAGCAGCCAGAGTGATATTTTAAAACTGTAAATCAGATCATGTTACTCTCCGGCTTAAATTCCTCCAGTGGCTTCCCATTGCAGTTGGGAAAAAAAAGTAACTCCTTGCCATATTCAACAAAGTCTTGTGTGATCTCTCTCTGACTTTTATTGCTTACCATGCCCCCACGTAGTCATCATCCAACCACAATAACCTTCTTTTTGTCCCTTAGACATTTCCAGTGTATGTAGCTTTTGCGTTAACTCTGCCCTCTGTCTGGCATGGCCCTTCTCAAAATATTCACATGGGTTATCTCTTTCTCTTTGTTCAGATCTCAGCTTCAGTGTCATCAGAGAAGAGCTTCCCCTTACCACCCAAACACTCCCTTCTTCTACTCCAGCAGTATTCCGTTTCCCTGTTGTATTTTATTCTCAGCACTCGTCCCTATCCAAAATTAATCAGTCTTGCCTAGGTGCTTTATAGATATTAACTTGTTTAATGCCTTTAACCAGTCTAGACAGGTACTACTATATTCGTTTTACTGATGAGGAAATTAAGGCAAGGAGAGGTTAAGTAAATTGCTCAAGGTCACACAGTAAGTAATGGAGCCAGAGACAGGTCTGCTCTAGATCCTGCATATCTGGCCATGAAGCTGCAGTCTCCTGGCCTAGGCTGCGCTGATACAGCTGCAGTTCTCAGACCAAGTTCAATAAGAGTCCCAGTTCTAGTCCAGTGATACCTGAAGTCACATGTTTCACTCTGGGCCTCACATTTATGAAAGGCACTGACATCATGCTCCAGATGAAAAACATAATTTAAAGCCAGTGAATTTAAGAAGCAGTTGAACAGTTTTGGGTTGTCACATCAAATTGCCTGCCCAAGGTCAAAATATTAGTAAATTAGAGATCTAGATTTTAATTGAGAGTTGTCTGACATCCCCCTCCTCAATGCTGACTTGAGATTATTCAAGATGACAGAAGATAAGTGCTGCCTCAGAGGTTCCTTCCTCCCTCTCTGTCTTTGAAAAAGCACAGGGAGAAGAGGGCTGAAGATGTGGCTGTCCAGTAATTGGAACCGTCTCGGCTCCTCTGAACTTCTAGAAGAATAAGTGAATAGTATGATACCTTGCAGAGCTTCATGTGTCTTAATCACATTAAAATTCACAATTCAGTTTTAGATTTATTTTTCCTTGCTTTGTGAAAGTTATTGACTTGAGACTTGCTTCTGGATCTTAGTTGGACGTCTGACCTCATGCCATTATTGTCATCCATTTAGAGGTCATTTATTTCAGTGTTCTTGAAAGGCAGCCATTCCCAGTGGTTGGCCTTCTCTATTGCATGTGACACATCGTAGCTCTTCTGCTTAGCTTTTCTTGGTCACACAACTAGCAGGTGGTGACTTTGGCCTCCATTGTGGCCCTTACCTCTGACTTTGTAGCTCCTCTACAGTACTCTTCGCTCTGGTTCTGTGGAGTTTTGACTCCGAGATACCCATGACATTTTAAGTTTCCCAGCACAAACTAACCTTTCTGAGAATCTGCATCAGAGGGCTGCAGTGGTCAGGGTGGCAGGTCACCAGTTGACTAATGGTCTCCTCCAAGGTTTGCTGGCAGACATTGCGTTGTTGTGAACCCTATTGATCCCAGAAGTTTGCCTGCTGCTTAGACAGTCTTTGCGGGCGTGAGGAGGTAGTGAGTCATGGAGCCACCACCCTGGCTACCCATCTGTTCTTGTGGTGAGGAGAACAAAGATGATCACTTTGTGGTATCATAAAACCTAGAAAGACATTAAAAATTCCGTTAAACTTTCATATCCTTTTAGCTCTTGAAATGTACAATCTATTACAAGGGAAAAAAAAAAAAAAAAAAAAAAAACCACTGTAATTTCCCCCCTACTGACCTTACTTCAGAGGCTACTTAAGGGACCAGGTAATGACTTTACGGTGTTTATTAATACTTCATGTTCTGCTTCCCTCCCCTATTCATGTGTCTTTAAATTGAAAGCACAGAAACTGCCAGGGGATCTTTAAAATCCAGAGCTTTTGCGATGTCATATGTTGTTCTGTTATCGACATTGTATGTAGAGATCTATTGTTGACTCAGTGCTGGGCATGGAGTGGGGTGGGGGGTATTTATTTTTAAAATGCACTTTGGAGTAATGGAAATAACATGAATTTTGGAGCCATATATACATGAGTTTGAATCCTGGCCCTGCCATTTACTACCTTTGTGACTAGTGTCAAACAAGTTACTTAACCTCCGAAGGCCACTCAGTTCAACCACTTGCCAGATTGGGAAAGTAATACCTCTCTCTGGTAATCTGGATGACCTCACACAGAGACCTCTCAATGCAGGCCTCGTGGGAACAACCTTGTCTTATCCTAATATCCAGATAATTTTTAGTTTTTCTTCGTTTTTCTGAGTAATTACTTTGATTTTCTCTGTCTCTCGTGAGTATCCTGTAGAGTAACTGCAAGATATCCCTCACCCCTTTGGCTGCTTGGGAATTGACAGCATATTGAAGACTCATCTATAGTAGATTTATAAGCCATTGGTATAAAGCTATAACCTCACCTCAATTTATTTTGTTCCCATGTTTGGTTTATTTAATACTTGATCCCACTTACCTCATTTTATATTTGCCTACTAGTTATAAACTGCCTGAAATAATTTATAACATAGCATGTAGAAATATGTCTGGAACATAGTAGGTACTCAGTAGATAATTTGGTAAATGAATGAATAAATAAGCATTAGAGATACAGATACAATATGTTTCAGAGGAGAATTAAATAAAACAGGGCAAGATAATGAGTTTGTGCCTTTGAGATATCTAAATAAAAATGTAGAGTAGACATTTGGATCTATGCTGGGAAAAAAGGCTAGAAATAGAGATTTGGAAGTCATCATTGTAGATGATATTTGAAGCCATAGATATGTGAGAGACTCTAGAGGGAGACGAGAAATTTCAGTAATTTAGAGGCCAGGTAGAGGAAGATGTGCCTGCAAAGGAGGCTAAGGATGTACCTGTGAAGGGCAGGGAGATAATGAGGAGATTTTAGAAGGGGAGGGAACAATCTCCAAGGATGCTGAAAAAGGAAGGGAGATAAGAACTGGATATTGTTCATTTGATATAGTGACTCGGGGACCTTAGTGAAAGTCACTTGCTTATAATAGTGAGGCAGAAGATAAAGTTGTACAGTAGCCACAGCTAACACTGAGCACAGAGGCTGTGCCAACTGCTTAATGTGAGCTGTTATATTACAACAACCTGATGAGATGTGTAGTCATATCACCTCATTCCCATTTTTTACAGAAAATCAAAATGAGGCATAAAGAAGTTAATCACTTAAGGTCATATAGCTGGGTTCAAGCCAAGACAGATGTCAAGACTTGGAATCATAGCTGAGAGAATGAAACCAGAAAGTTTAGATAACTCAAGAAATTTGGTCGGAGTGTGGGGAGAGAGAGAGATGGGGTGGTCACTAGGGGAGGAAGATGGTTGGAAATAGGTAGAGTGTTTCGCTGTTTGGTTGGTTGATTGTTAGAAGATGGAAATTTGCTTGAGCATTCTGATTGCTGAGAAGAAGATTCTAGTAGTGAGTGACAGGTTGCTGATACGCAGAGAGAAGGGAGAATCAGTACTGTAGGTCCAGAGAAGGCAGGCAGGATAAGCCTTGGAATACAGACTTTCTATTTTAATAGGTGGAAAGAAGACAAAAATGGTTCAGATCTGAGGAGCAGCATGTACTCGGAAGGGGGAAGTTAAGGGATTTCCCTTCACATGGCTTCTGTTTTATTTGTGAAGTAAAAAGTGAGATGATCCTCTGACAGGGTGGTAGCCAAGTGAGAGAGTCAGAATGTGGAAAAGGTTTAAAATAGAAGTACAGAGGATGGGGAAAAGATGATTAGAGAAAACTTGGAGGATATCAAATGGTACACAGAACTCTGCTTAGGGGTCATCATGAATTTATTATAAATCTGCACTGTGGTGTGATTTTCCCCAGCAGCACTCAGCATCTGGTTGTAAGCACAAAGGAAAGGGTTGTTCTTTTGTTTTAGGAATCTTAATGAATAGCAATAGTCTGTTCTGCAAGTCCTTGACACCACCCTCTCTTCTATATGCTGTATCTAATCAGTTACCAAGTGCTGTCAGTCTTATGCTTCAAATACCTCTATAATTCATGAACTCTTTCCACCTCAAAGTGCTAACAAGCCTGCGTTCCCATAATCTCACACCTGGATTATTCAACAGGCTTCTAACACTTGTCGTTGAATGGAGACTTGCCTTTTTCAATCCATCCTGAACACTGCAGCCAGCATGAACTTTTTTATAACGAAAATCTAATCTAATCCTGTGACCTCCCAGCATAAACCTTCCCAAGTCTTCCCAATGATTTTAGGGCAAAAATCAAAAACCCTATTATAGTCTCCCCTCCTTCTGGCACCACTGTTTCCATTGATCTCTGACCTCAGTTAACGTCTTTCATTTTTCTGCACATGACACCCTTCTCACCACAAGACCTGCTCTCATGGTCTTGTTTTGCTTCCAGTATGGAATCCATGATCCAGGAAGAAGGACAGGGATAAAGGGCAAAAGTATGGACTTTGCTCCTGTGCCGGTGTTAACTCTGAAACCTCACTCAGTCTCTTATGCCTACATGTCAATGGCTAGAACCGTATTACATACCACTACCTGCGAGGGAATCTGGGAAAAGATCCATTTTTTTGCCAGTCACATTTCAGCCTCCAATAAAATGAGAGTTGTGTTATTTAAAAAGAAGAGGAGGAGGGGCACTAGGTAAGCAACCTGGAGTGCCACCTTCAATGAGGAGGTGTTTTCCAGATAAAGAGTTGAGTGAAGGGGATGCTGACAGAAGTGACAGCATGAATACAGTTCAGTACTGAGCAATATGGTGTGGGAAGAAGGTGCTGGAACACTGAGTTTAAGGCAGGGAATAGGGAGGGAGGAAATAGAGAAGTAGGCAGGGACCAAAAAATCATAATGCCCTTCTTCTATTCCAGCTGAGGAATTTAAACTTCACCCCATGTGTTAACTTCTAAATGAGGTCTTACACGCCAGGTGATGTCAAGCAAGGTAGTCTACTGCATATGGAGAGAAATGTTGGTATTTTTATTTATCTTCATTTTTATTTCATGTTGTTTAAATTCTATTTTTAGATATCCTTCTTGACATGCACACATATAATTTATAAGTTCAGTAGTACATTATATACAGTTTATAAGTAATAAATAGCCATGTTGGGAGTCCATCTGAAGACTTTTTTCTTAGTGACATGCACAGTCAAAATGTTTAGAAACTATTGCATTAGGCATCAGGGAACTGTTAAAACATTTTAAACAAGGAAGTGATGTGATCCAAATTGAATATGGTCCAATTTGCCTTTTTTTTCCCCTATAGAGTTCTTTAAATTTTTAAAAATTTTAGAATGTTAGTACTTAGAAAGAAACGTTAGGGAGCATCGACTCTGTGTTATAAGTAAGATAACTGAGGCTCAGGAATATTAAATAATTAGAACCATTAATTTGTGGCTGAGCTGGAGCCCCATCCAACGTGGGTCTCATCTCCTCCCAGTGGTCCTTTGTGGCCCTGTGCAGAGTGCTTTCTCTCTTCTGAATGCACGTCCCTATTCTGCAGCAAATGCTCTTCTCATCAGAACTATGACATGTGGGAACCAAGAGAGGAGTAAAAGGGCATATTTCTAAAAATCATGAAAACTAAGAAATCTGTTTTGTAAAAATGAATCACCTATTTAACCTCAGGGTTCTGTTGACTCTTTAGCTATCAACATGGAAGTCTCTAGGTACTGATTTCTGCGGGTTCTGTTTTCATGATGCCAGACCCATCAGCAATTTAGCTGAGACACACCATTGTACAATGTCAATATTTTAGGTATTGTATTTGCAAGGCCAGCGGTCTAAGTAAGCGATTGAACTGAACAGATTTCTGACTTGGTAAGACAGAGACTTTCTAAGGGGTACACTGCCCCACTTTATCTTACCCCTGTGTATATGAAGAAACACGTGTTTGCCCATGGGAATGTGTATGTATTTGGATCTATTTCACAGAATATCTTATAAAAACTGATATGAAAAGCAAGTCTGATTTATAGAATCCTGTTTCCTGAGGTTGTGAATACTAGTTCAGGACTTTGCTAACTACTTTTTGACCAGTGTAACTGATTTATTTCCCCATGCCATCATCAACCCAGCTATGCAAGTACAGGAAGACAGGGACTCTAATAACCAGATGGTGATCAAGATCTGTATTCTCTTGGGTATACTAAACTATTCTGAAAATTCAGTTTATAGGGGCACAGACTAAGGGTTATACATATCCAAACAAATGTGTTTGTCAAGTTGATGATCATGTTTACCAAGATCCTTTTATCACCAGCTGAGTCCTCTTTTAATGGCTTAGGTCACCCTGGAATTATTTCAAAAACCAGCCTGATGTTTAGAACCTCCTGTGGGCTCAGGCTTGCCAGACACAAATCTAAAATGAAGCCTGTAGCCTTCATGGTAGCACACTCTAACCTCAAGCACAATTATATGAATCATGGACAAATGTTTTCACTTTCAAGCAAGTTTTTGCCTCAGCAAAAATGACCACTTATTTAAGAGGCTGCATATTTATATATATATATATATATATATATAAACAGTTTTTGGCTATAAGAATCTTGACTGTATTTCCCACGGAGAATTATAGATTTATACATGTGTCTCTCTGTGTGTGTATGTGTCTGTGTGTATGTATATATAAACACCATATTCTGTGTCTTTTATATGTAGTATCATTTGATTATTATAACTACCATGAAGTGCTATTGTTCTTCTCATTTTATAGGTGAGGAAACTGAAGCTCAGAGAGGTTCAGTGAAATAACATCACAAAGCTAAGAGGTGGTAAATTTGGCACTTTAAAAATTATCTGGTTATTACAAAAGTTGATTTTCAAAAAACAAACTTAACTGATATTTCCATTTTGGGCCTCCGTTTTCTCCTCTATGAACTGAGGAGGATTGAATTCAGTGATTCTCAAACCAGAGCATGTATCAGAACCACCTGGGGAATTCTTAAAACACTAATTCCTGGGCCTGCTTAGAGTTTCTGAGTCAGAAATTCTCGGGAGCGATTAAGAACTGGCATTTCCAATAAGTTCCCAACTGGTGATCCCCAGCCATACTTTGAGATCCATTGGAGTAGATGATCTCTCAGGGTCTTCCAGCTGTTACATCCTGGAGGGTCAGCAACCTGCCTAACTTCATTGATGTGTGACCAAAAATACTACTTCTTCATGGAGTGACTTTCCTACTACTTTGGCCAAGTTTGGTGGTTAGCCAGGAAAATTCGCAACATGAGTGGAGGAAAATGCTGATGAAAATCACTCCTTCTGTGTTTATTAACTCATTTGCCAGACTAATATTGACTGAGTATACCCTTTGCAGATATTGTGCTACATACTGGAGATACCCCATGTGAAGATATTTGGCCCGTGCCTGTGCGATGCCTATCAACTAAGGAGAAAACATAATTAATTTATTGTTATTACTAAAAGGGAAGTGCTGAGACCTATGAGAATAAAATACTTCTGTAGGTTTTATGATTGTGACTTCAAACTTTTCCTAAACAGGCCTATTTTCTACTGTGGTCTTAAGTCATAAATTGTCTATTCTCTGTATCTAGTTTGATTCTGTTCTTAGCTTTTTGACGTATTTCTTTATTGGGGTAGGTCAGTGAGTGGCGTTTTCATTTAATTTTTACCAACCTAGGCATTACCTTCCTGCCCTAGATGAAACCTTAGCTTTGTTCAAAATTTGCATTTTCATTTTTAGCATATAGTGACAGTTGAGATCAACAGCAAAAGCAGAAACCCTCGTCTAAAGCAATTTCCTCATTGTTATTCCAGCTTCAATGAAATGAGAAATCCTAGGGAGATGAATTCAGATTGTCATCTCTACTCGCATCCTAACAGTTTGGCTTGAAAAAAAATAAAAGATGAAGGAAACAGGGCTCTTGAAGGGAAAATGTCTACTGTAAAAAAATAGGGAAAGGAAATAGTGTACTGATAGTGGTTATCATTTGTTGAGCATGCATTATGTGACAGTGACCGTCGCCAAACATTTTACATGAATTAGCAGGTAAACTTCCCCAGTAACCAATGAGGTACAGGTACCATTAATTATCTTCCTTTTACAGATATGGAAATTGAAGCTCGCAGAGGGTAGATAACTGTCCCAAAGTCTCATGGTTATTTGATGGAGGAACAGGAATTCAAACGCAGGCCTGACTCCAAAATCTCATGCTTTTTACCAGTAAATTAGATCTCCAGTCATTTCAGTCCATGCATTTTTCATAGGGATGGTGCTGACTCATTTGGCTTCCTGGTTTTCTGACTCATCTCACTGAATAGGGCCAGATCCGATATGTCTTCTGCATTCTCCCTTATATCATCTTTCTCCCTGCTGCCTTTTCTATTATGGTCCACCTGCTCCATCCTCTTCTTTCCATGGGCCTTAAAGGAATACCTTCTTGTGGACTGTCTCTGTGATGCAGTAGAAATCCGGTAAGCTTGCCAGGGTGTTAAAAATGCATTTGTTTAGGACTGCAATGTTTATTTGAAAGGGACTTTCAATCACAGACATGACTTTTTTATGAGCCTCATTGTATATCCTTGTGATTGGAAAAATGCATCAGTAAATAATGCCTCCATGAAAAGTCACTCTCACTTGCATTATTTTAAAAGATTTGGTAATAAAAAGTACTCAGATTATTGATAATCCATAATTAATGTGAAGTAAATAATACATGTTTTCAAATAAAATTCACCACGATAGTGATGAGAATATGGGCTTTTATCTTTCTTTGTAAGTCAGAGACTTATGAACAATAGGTTTTCTATCACTAAGGAATATGTAGAAACATTAATTTTAGCATTCAGTTTTTTTCTCTCTCTTTTCTAAAAACCATCATTCTATTCTTCAAAAGAAAAGGTGGTTTTATTATTTTTCCAGCTCTTTAAAATGGTTCGAAAGTCTTGGCCAGCAAACACCTTTTAAAAAAATCAATTCTTCAGTAATTTAGAGTGAGTCACACCTATAGGGGGGGATGTGCTTTCAAAATAATTAAAGCAGAGGAGGCAGGATTTTAGATCTTGAGAGAATGTGCTTGGAAAATGTCCTTTTGTTATCAATCCCAAAGCTTTGATAAAATAGGATAAGCTGGAATCAACTTCTGAACTTTCTCACTAGCTAGTGGTATGTTACCAGTAGTCCAGAGAATGCTGAATGCCCATCTAATCTACACTGTCATCCCTTTTATTAACAAAACTTAGGCTGTTAGGGATACATCAGGATCTTTCATTATAGACTACATTTCCCAGCTCCCTTTGCAGCTGCACATGTTCATCTAAGTGTTTGCCAATGAGGTGTAAGCAGACGTGTCCTGCAGGATTCCTGAGAAGGCTCCTTTACAGAGACCAGGCAGTGGCCATCCTCTTTCCCTCCCCTGGGTCTAAGTCAGGTAGGTTGGCTGGAGTTGTAGCAGTAATTTTGGATAAGGGGGACAGGCGCTATACTCCAAGGATGGCAGAATAGTGAGCTTTCGTGGAACTTCCGTACCAGCCTTGGATTCACTACGTCTGCACTTTGTTTATATGAGTAGGAAATTTGTTTTTGTTGTTGTTTTGCTTTATTAAAAGTCACTATTTTGTAGATTTGTAGCTACACTTAATCATAACTTATAAAAATGGTGACTCGTAAGGTTTGGGAAAACAACAGTTAAATTAAGGTAGTAAGTTTAGCTATCATTATTGAGCACCTACTATGTGCTAGGAACTGTTCTAAGATATTTATTTGTAATAGCTCATGTAACTCATTCAGCAGTCTTCTAAGAGACTTACCCCCATTTACAGATGATCAAACAGTCACAAAGAGGTTAAATAACTTGCCTGAGATCACACAGCCAAGCCAGGAATTCAAACCTTCAGTCTATCTCTTGAACTTTTTCTAAATCACTGTGATGAAGTGACTTGACAACATTCTAAAAACAAGTAAAGCTGGTCCTAAACTCCAGCTTTTCCCTATGTAGGAGACCTGTCTCCTAGACTTGTTGCTAATTATGTGAGTTGGCCGCTGGCACATCACTTAGAGCCCCTGTGCCTCAGACTTAACAGTAGTAAGAGGTGTGGGACAATACCTCACCATTGTTTATTATCCATTCTGAGCCTGGCACTATGCCAGACACACAGATGTGTGAATGACAGCCCACCCAGAGGAAGACCATGCATTAGTCAAGGAGACAAGGCCTCAACACCCAAGAAAAGCCAAGGAACAGCAAGGGAAGTGCAGAACCACAATGTCACCACATCGTGGAGAGTTCTTGGTGCTTGATAATTGGCTGACAATCAGTGGATATCCCTGGAACCGAAGTGACAATACACGTTAAGTGCCCTGTGAGCAGGCAGAAATAAATGTTGTGAATCAAAAGAAGAGGAAAGCTTTGGCATCTAAAGGATTCAGGGACACATAGTAAGTGCTTTGGTTCATGTTGGTTGTGCCAGTAAATGAAGGAGTCTTGTAGTTGGTAAGATGTGGGGAGGTGATGGGAAGCTAGGCTCTTACCCCTTCTGGCTTTCTCTGACCCAGGGCTAGTTCCTAGAACACACCCTGTGCTCCCCTGCCTTGGTACCTACACACAGGTACCTACCTGTTGGCTTGGGATGCTTTCCTAAAAGCCTTTCATCCTAGCTACCTTCTTATCCTCCTGGTCTCAGAAGAAAATGACCTATATGGAGGCTCTCCTAAGTAGACCACATCCCACTTATTTGCTCTACCGTGTGGTGAAATCCCATCAAAATGGAGGATATGGCTCCAAAGTCAGTGCATACTGTGAACAGTGAATCAGCCAAGAGGATCCTTGAAAATCCCTGAGGGAGCTATCTCCACAGTGGAAACTGATAAGCTATCTCCACTAAGTCTAACACATTAATTCTAGTATTTCTTTTTTCCCTGTTCGAGATAGCTGTCCTATTTTAAAGTCTAGGTTGTATTAAAAAAATCTAGGTCACATGTAGCCAAGCTATAGGTTATACACTCCAAGGAGTGTCATGTACATAGATCCTCATGATGTGAGTGACACACCCCTGAGGTTTTTCAGTGTATATAGAACTGTACACAGTGGATGTATTAGGGTCAGATGTAGCAAAAGGAGATATTTGCACTAAAAGAAAATAGACACTGAAGCCAACCCAGAAAAGAGCTGATTTACACTCCAGTCTAGGGTTGAGCTCCCTGTGTAGGATGGTGAAATGAATCACTTGCATTATTTATATTGTTTAATTTCTCTCTGCATCTCCTTTATTTGCTTCCTGAAGCCTATGCACAGTTGACTTTGTGTGTCTATCCCTGCAAACCACAGATCTTCACTTCCTATTGTAACACTTATCACATTTGAATTTTTCATGGATTGTTTGTAATTATGGGTTATATGTTCCTGCCAGATTATACATTCCATGAAGGCAGGGGCCATGTCCATCTCATTACCTGCTGTGGCCCAGCCCCTGCATGGTACCTGGCACACAGTCTTTCCAAGCAATTCTGCCTTAGACATTGTTGTGGTTTTCTACTCACCCGCCTTCAGGCAGATCCACGCAACTTCTTTCTCAGTTACTCAGCATTAAGATCTGTAGTTGCTGAGGCACTCAGTTAAGCTTAGAGTGGAGCTAAAACCTGCCTGGACTGGTGCTTCTCTGATACAGAAACCCCTGAAACTGATGATTATCCAGAGATACTTGATATCTTTGGGGTGCCTGAGGAGCTCTGGACCACCTTAACTCATTATCAGCTCCTTAAGCTTCCCCACCTCTAAGGCTCTTCTCACCACTCCCACTCCCACCCCGTCCCCCTTGCCCCAAGGCTCCTCCCCAGCCTGACTAACTGAGGCTCTTTCACAATCCTGGTAACAAAAGCATCATCTTCGTTTTAATTTTTTCTTTTATCTTCAAAAGCATCTAAAAGTAAACACAACTAAAGAAAAGCCAGAAAGTGAATGAAGCAGAAAAACAATCTCAGCACTCTGATACAGTACCTCAAAACAGTTTTAGTTCACTTTGCCTTTTTTTGTGTCATTTTAACACAGTTGAAACCATGCCTTATGTGCCACTTTGTAGTCTGCAGTTTTAAGGTGACATTATTGCATATTCATGTTTTCATTTTTTCATGATATTTTTAGAAGCATAATTTTAATAACACCATAATATTTCATTGAATGATCTAATGATATTTTTAAGCCTTCTGTTAAGGTTGGACACTTAAATGTTTACCTTTTTTTCTCAAGTATGTAAATATTATGGTACAAATACAGAAAAATATTGCAGGGGACCTTTTTATTTTCTGCATCTGACAGACTGGCAGAAATGGAATTACTGGGTAAAAAATATAAACTCTTTAAAATAGATTTTTATTTCAGGTGATACTTAATGTATATTTAGTGTAAAAAACTTGGAAAATACAGAAAAATATTTCATCCAGCATTTACCTCCAAGAGATGGCTAAATTTTTGTATATTTTCTTTTTAATGTATGTGTAGATGTGTGTGTATATATATAAAAGATACATATTATGTATATATAATATATATTATATGTATATATAGTAAAATTTGTACTATATTAATATATTCATACTATATATGTATCATTACATAATTGAAATAATTTATATGCATATCGTTAAAACTCTTCAAATATACAACTTTTAATTTACTGTGTAACAATTTTAAAACAACACTTTCCTTGTATCATTTAAATTTTTTCTGAGTTCTTCTCTTTTGTTGTATTTGTATACATACCTTGTCAGCATTTTATGTTATTCCTTAGGATGGATTCCAGTAACGGATTTACCAAGTCAAAAGGTATAAATATTTTTAAGGCTCTTGGTATATATTGTCAAGTTTCTTTCCAGAAAGATTATACCAAATTGCATTTCCAATAGTCCATAAGATTATAAAGCAACAGCAAATAGCATGTTCTTTCTGTTTTAATTTCTATCTTGTTAACTGTTAGTGAGATTGAACTTTTTCCTTATTTGTTATTTGTATACATCTTCTTTTGTGAATGGTCTAGATACTTAAAAGGCTAAAAATATTTGGAGGTTTTTTTTAAAATAATTTTTTATTTTTAATTGACATATAATTAATTATACATATTTATGGGGTACATAGTGATGTCTCAGTACATGTAATGTATAATGATCAGGTCAGTGAAATTAGCATGTCCGCTATCTCAAACATTTATCATTTCTTTGTGCTAGAAACATTCAATATCCTCCTAGCTATTTGAAAGGATATATTATTGTTAACTATAGTTATCCTAAAGTAGTATAGAATACTAGAAGTTATTCCTCTCATCTAGCTGTAATTTTGTATTCTTTAATAAATCTCTCCCTCTTCCCCTCTTCCCTCTACCATTCTCTGCCTCTAATATCCTCTACTTTTTACTTCTATGAAATCAACATTTTTTAGCTTCAACATATGGGTAAGAACATGCAGTGTTTAACTTTGTGTTCCTAGCTTATTTCACTTATTATAATGTTCTCCGTTTCCATCCATATTGCTACAAATGACAAGATTTTGTTTTTTTATGTCTAAATGGTATTCCATTGTGTATGTATATCACATTTTCTTTGGTCATTCGTCTATTGTTGGACACCTAGGCTGATTTATATCTTGGCTGTTGTGAATAGTGCTGCAGTAAATGGGAGTACAGATACGTCTTTAGTATACTGATTTTGTTTCCTCTGGATAAATGCCCCAGTAGTGGGATTGGTGGATCATGTATTAGTTATGTTTGTAGTTTTTTGAGGAACCTCCATACTGTTTCCCATAGTGACTCTTCTAGTTTACATTCCTACCAATAGTATAAAAGAGTCTTTTTCTCTGCATCTTCACCAGCACCAGTCTTATTTTGTTAATCACTATCCTAAATGGGATAAGATGATATCTCATTATGGTTTTGATTTACGTTTTCCTGATGATTAGTGATATTGAACATTTTTTCATATATTTGTTGTCCATTTCTATGTCTTCTTTTGAGAAATATCTATTCAGATCATTTGCCTTTTAAAATTTATTTTTATTTTTAGGAGATGGGATTTCACTCTGTTGCCTAGACTGTAGTGCAGTGGCACAGTCATAGCTCACTGCAGCCTTGAACTCCTGGACTCAGGTGATCTTCCCACGTAGCTGAGACTGCAGATGCACACCACCATACCCACCTAATTAAAAAAAAAATTTTTTTTTTGAGACAGAGTCTTGCTATATTGCCCAGGCAGGTCTCAAACTCATGGCCTCAAGCAATCCTCCAGCGTCAGCCTCCTAAGTCTCTGGGATTATAGGCATGAGTCACCATTTGCCAATATTTAAATCAGGTTGGTCGTTTTTTTCCTGTAGCAATGGTTGAATTCTCTGTGTATTCTGGATATTAATCCCTTGACCAGTGAATAGTTTGCAAGTATTTTCTCCCATTCTATAGGTTGAATTTTTGCTGTGTTGATTTTTTTCTTTGACATCATTCCCTTTTTACAATTTTTTTCTTTTGTTGCCTGTGTTTTTTAGGTCTTATTCATGAAATCTTTTCCCTGGCCAATATCCTGAAGCATTTCCCCTGTGTTTTCTTCTAGTAGTTTTATAGTTGCAGGTCTTGTATTTAGGTCTTTGTTCCAATTTGAGTTGTTTTTTGCATAGAGTAAGAGGTGGGGATCTAACTTCATTCTTCTGCACATAGATATCCAGTTTTCCTAGCACCATTTATTGGAGAGACTGTCCTTGCAAAGCCCAGTGAATGCTGTTGGTGATTTTGTCAAAAATCAGTTGACTGTAGATAGGTGGATTAAAGTCTGTGTTCTCTGTTCTTTTCCATTGCTCTGTGTGTCTGTTTTTATGCTAATACTATGCTGTTACTGTTTTGGTTACTAAAGCTTTGTAATATACTTTGAAGTCTGGAAATGTGATGCCTCCAGCTTTCTTTCTTTCTTTTGCTTAATATTGCTTTGGCAATGGGTTATTTGTGGTTCCATAAAAATTTTAAGTTTTTTTCTGTTTCTGTGAAGAATGTCATTGGTATTTTGATAGGGATTACATTGAGTCTGCAGGTTGCTTTGGGTGATATGGTCATTTTAATAATATTATTCTGATGCAGGAGCATGGAATGTCTTTCCATTTGTTTTTATCCTCTTTAGTTTCTCTCATTAGTATTTTGTGGTTTTCCTTGTAGAGATCTTTACTACCTTGGTTACATTATTGTATTTAATTATTTTTGTAGCTATTGTAAATGGGATTGCCTTCTTGCTTTGTTTTTTAGCTAGTTTGTTGTTCATGTATAAAAATGCTACTGATTTTTCATGTTGATTTTGTATCCTGCAAATTTACTAAATTTGTTGATCAATTCTGAGAGCTTTTTTGGTAGAATGTTTAGGTTTTTCTATATATAAGACTATGTCATCTACAAACAGGGATAATTTGACTTCCTTCTTTCCAGTTTGGCTGTCCTTTATTTTTTTTTTTTTTTCTTGCCTAGTTACTCTGGCTTATTCAAAGGTTCTTGACACATACATAGATACCTGTTTTAAAGGAGTGGCATGTGAGAAAAATACAGGAAATAGAGCCCAATAAGATATGAATATTAGAATTTGCTGATCCGTTCTTTCATATAGGACTATAAGATTTAACTCTTAAAACTTCAAAATTTTTCCGTATGTACTTTCCATCTTGTAAAGTTATAATAGACACTTGCTTGTCGTTGTTATTGGAGTCAAGGAATTGGGTGATGTCATTTGTTGAGATATCATCCTTCTGGCTCTGGAGTTCTATAAGAAAATGACAATATATTTTGGGTGATAGAGCTAATATCTCAAGTCTCAATTGTTTGAGAGCCAGTTATCAGATTACCTTTCACTTCTGTTCCTATCATTTTGATAATAACTATTGTTCTTTTATTTATGTACTTAATTGTCTGGTACCCCACTGTAACATGTCCATCAAGAGAGCTTACATCTCTCTCAGTAGTCTGTTTCCTTCATTTTCTCCAAATTTCCATTAACTTTTTAATCTGTTTGCTTATTTGGGTTTCTGTCTTTCATATTAGGGGCTCTCTTCAGATGACAAGGTGATCCTTGGCTGTCTGTTTCATGCTTGGGAATGGGATACTAAAAAGCTGACTGGAGACTCCATACATGCATAAAGCTTATCAACAGTGATTTGTACTTGTACGGTGATCTGGATGGCTTGTTTAGTAGGGGAATCCTCTGCCAGTATTTTTGGATTTTTTCTATTAGTTTACTTAACATCCCCAGAACAAAACTTTCAATCTTTCAATATCTAATTGTAGGGATAAAGTCTGGCTGCTGGAGTTCAAGGGGCTAGCATAGGAAAGAGGTTAGGTGACTCCAGAAGACATTATGAAAACTTTCACCAAATCCTTGTTTTTCACTTTAACTTTTTTACTTTCAGCTGCCTGTTATCCACTATCCAGATGCCTTCTGTTTTTCCCTTTCCAGGGAATAAATCTTGAGTCTTTTGCCAAGTCGACAAAAGGGATGGTCACAGCAGTATCAAGTCAGTACTGAGTCTGCCTTTTTATTAAACAGGCTTTCAGCCAGGTTTCCTATTTTGAGCCCCTCTTTACTCTCACTTCTAGAGATATCATCTGCCACCAATATCCTAAGCACTTTGGGGTTCTATAAGGCAAATTGGGTTTCTTTTTAGCTTTCGTCACAATCAGTTAAGGCTTCAGATTGCTTCAAATTGCTGAATTGGTTACCATTTATCTTTTTACTTTCTAACTTTCATGATGTTGTTGCTGCTATTATTTTTTGTCATCTTTTTGTCTTGATGGGTTTGTATATTTTAAAAAAATACCTCTTCCATGTCATACTCATTAGGATGGCTACTATTACAGAAAAAAACAAAAAACAGAAAATAAGTGTTGGTGAAGATGTGGAGAAATTGGAAACCTTGTGCAGTGTTGGTGGGAATGTAAAATGGTGTGGTTGCTGTAAAACACGGTGGTAGTTCCTCAAAAAGTTAAAAATAGTATTACCATATGATCCAGCATTTCATTTCTGGGCATATACCCAAAAGAATGGAAAGCAAGGACTCAAATACATGTTTGTTCACCCATCTTAACAGAAGCATCATTCACAATAGCTAAAATGTGGAAGCAAACCAGGTGTTCATTAGTGGCAGAACTGATAAACAAAATGTGATACATACACGTAACAATACGATTCAGCTTTAAAAATAAAGGGTATTATGACACATATTATAGCATGGATGAGTCTTGAAGATACTATGTTAAATGAAATAAGGCAGTCACGAAAGGACCAATACTGTATGATCCTTTTTATATGGGGTGCATAGAGTAGTCACATTCATGGAGATAGAAAGTAGAATGATGGTTCCAAGGATTTGGGGAAAGGGGGAAAGGAGAAGTAAGTGTTTAACGGATATAGAGTTTCAGTTTTACAAGATGAAAAGTGTTCTAGAAATGGGTGGTTGTAATGGTTTCATGACGTGTGAATGTACTTAATGCAACTGAACCATATGCATAAAAACAGTTAAGATAGTAAATGTTATCTTACATGTATTTTACCACAATTAAAAAATATTTGAAAACAATGGAAAATAATTCCAGCTTACGTTTATTTCATTCTCTTCTCAGGGGAGATAGAGACTAATTAATGTATTCAATGTGTTGCTTAAAAGTTAAATCTGTTATTTCTTATTTTACAGCGAAGGTGAGCCTTTTTGAGGCTAAATCACTTGCCCTGGTCACAGATCTAGTCATTGGCAGCCTAGGGTTTGATTCAGTTCTGGGAGGAAGGCAGGGTTTGTATCTGCTGTGATATGTAGATCAGTTCGATTCATTCTTTAATTAGCCAGCATTAAAACACCTTTTTCATTCCAGCACTCTTGAAGGTAGCAATAAGCAAGACAGTTAAGGTTACATCACATTACCATGTGAGATGGAGATACCAGACAGTAAGCAAGTACACACATAAACAAGACAAATGCAAATATGGCTAATTGTTATGATGGAAATAAAATGCTGGCTGAAATGTGGGTAGGGAAGGCTTCTCCAAGGAGGAGACTTCAGAGTTGTGACCTTGATGTGGAGATGGCCTAAGTAGTGTGAACAAGTAGGCAGGAGTGTTCCTGGCAGAAGCAACAGCAGGAGCAGAGGCCCAGGGCTGGGAATAAGATTGGCATGTTTGAGGAGATAGAAAAGACCAATTTAGCAGAAGGTACTGAGGAAAGGGAAGGACAAGTGATGGGGTAAGACGTTTAAAAAATGTAGAACCTTGTGAGCCTTGGAATAAAGCAGCTAAAGCTTTCCTAGATGTACAGAAAGCCACTAGATGGGTTTCAAAGGGAAATGATGATTTTACTTTTTAACATTCTCTTGGCTCTCACTTTGTATCTACTGTATAGCAGATGGTAGGCTGTAGATACCAGAAGTGCAATATGTAATACCGTTGCCCACAAGGAAATTATGGTCTGGTGAGGAAGAAAGAGCAGAGACTGCCAGAAAAATATAGCGGCATATTCCACAGTGTACCCTTTGGGGTACTAGAGGCTATTTTTAGGAAACAAAAATTCTTTCTGGTAGAACAATTTATATTCCTTCGGGTATATACCTACTAATGGGATTGCTGGGTAAAATGGTTCTTTGAGAAAGAAGTTCTCTTAAGTTCTTTGAGGAATCACCAAACTGCTTTCCACAATGGCTGAATGAATTTACATTCCCACCACTAGTATATAGGCATTCCCTTTTCTCCACAACCTCACCAGTATCTGTTACCTTTTGACTTTTTAATGATAGCCATTCTGACTGATGTGAGATGGTATCTCATTGTGATTTTGATTTTGATTTCTCTAATGATTACTAATGCTGAACTTTTTCATATGTTTGTTGGCTGTATGTCTTTTTCTGAAAAATGTTCATGTTGTTTCCCCATTTTTTAATGGGGTTTTTGCTTGTTAATTTGCTTAAATTCCTTAAATATTCTGAATATTAGTCCTTTGTTGGATGCATAGTTTGCAAATATTTTCTCCCATTCTATCGGTTGACTGTTTATTCTGTTGATAGTTTCTTTTGCTGTGCAGAAGCTTTTTAGTTTAATCTGTCAATTTTTGCTTTTGTTGCAATTGCTTTTGACATCTTCATCATGAAATCTTAGCCATAGCCTATGTCTAGAATGGTATTTCATAGGTTTTCTTCTAGGGTTTTTATAGTTTTAGGTTTTATATCTAAGTGTTTAATCTATCTTGAATTGGTTTTTATATATGGAGTACTGATTTTATATATGATTTTTATATATGGTATACAATTAGGTATATAGTACCTAATTGTATTTCCTAGATTTTCTACTAGGGTTTTTATAGTTTTAGGTTTTACATCTAAGTCTTTAATCTATCTCGAGTTGATTTTTAAATATGGATATAAGGAAGGGGTCCAGTTTCAATCTTCTGCATATGGCTAGTCAGTTATTCCAGCACCATTTATTGAATTGGTTGGGGGAGGTGCATCTTTCCCTATTGCTTGTTTGTATCAACTTTGTTGAAGATCAGATTGTTGTAGGTGTGTGGCTTTATTTCTGGGCTCTCCATTCTGTTCCATGGATCTATGTATCAGTTATTGTACTAGTGCCATGCTGTTTTAGTTACTGTAGCCTTGGAATATAGTTTGAAGTCAGGTAATGTAGTGCCTCCAGCTTTGTTCTTTGTGCTTAGGATTGCTTTGTCTATTTGGACTCTTTTTTGGTTCCATATGAATTTTAGAATCGTTTTTTCTAATTCTGTGAAAAATGTCATTGGTAGTTTGATAGGAATAGCATTGAATCTGTAAATTATTTTGGGCTGTGGGGCCATTTTAATAATATTGATTCCTCCTTTCCATGAGCATGGAATGTTTTTCCGTTTATTTGTGTCATCTCTGATTTATTTCAGTAGTGTTTTGTAATTCTCGTTGTAGAGATCTTTCACCTCCCTGGTTAGCTGTATTCCTAGGTATTTTTATTTTTTGTGTCACTATTCAAAATAGCAAAGACATGAAATCAACCTAGATGCCCATCAACAGTGAACTAGATAAAGAAAATATGGCACATATATACCCTGGAATACTACACAGGCATTAAAAAGAATAAGATCTTGTCCTTTGCAGCAACATGAATGGAGCTCGAGGCCATTATCCTAAGCGAACTAATGCAGGAACAGAAAACCATATACTGCATATTCTCACTGATAAGTGGGAGCTAAACACTGAGTATATATGAACACAAAGGAGAGAACAGTAGACACTAGGGCCTACTTAAGGGGGGAGGTTGGGAAGAGGGTGAGGATCGAAAAACTACCTGTAGAGTACTATGCTTATCACCTGGGTGATGAAATAATCTGCACGCCAAACTAATGTGACATGCAGTTTACCTGTGTAACAAGCCTGCACATGTACCCCTGAGCCTAAAATAAAAGTTAAAAAAAATAAATAAAATAGATGAACAAATAAACAAATGATATGTGGTTACCAGATTGATGAAAAAAATGTCCACAATCAAATCAGGTTGGGGATTCATGTTTGATATTTCCTTAGAGATTCTCAGTGCACACCAGCATATTAAAGTCCCAATTGTTACATCACAGAAACCTATGTACTTTGTTCAACTTTACATTTCCCAAATTTATTTGCACAAATGGCTTCTTTCAAATAATACCTTTTAACATCTTTTTAAACTCCTCTGGGAAACACCAACTTAAGGCAACATGACAATTATATGCTAGGTGTTATGGCAATAATGAGGGGGGCCTAACTACCACAGCTCTGGGTGTCAAACAGGTAAGCATTCAGGATTGCCCTCCTGGAGTAGGTGACCCTTGAATTGCTTCCAGAAGGAGTAAAGAGGTTAGCCTTATGAAGAGTAGAGAAGGGTATTTCATAGAGAAATAACTGCCAGAACACAGGTATGTAGACCCAAACATCCCACATCATCTCCTTGGAAAATAGATTTACAAATTTCAAGCAGGAAGAGGAAAAGAAATGCTTGAAGCATGCTGGTTTCACACCTTAGTGGAAATAACTGCTTAAAAAAACAGCCAGAGGCCCGCCATCGTGGCTTATGCCTGTAATCCCAGCACATTGCGAGGTCAAGGCGGCAGATCAGCTGAGGTCAGGAATTTGAGACCAGCCTGGCCAACATGGCAAAACCCCATCTCTACTAAAAAATACAAAAAATAGCGGGGTGTGATGGCAGGCACCTGTAATCCTAGCTACTCAGGAGGCTGAAGCAGGAGAATAGTTTGAACCCAGGAGGTGGAGGTTGCAGTGAGCCGAGATCATGCCACTGCACTCCAGCCTGGGCGACAAGAGCCAGAGTCCATCTCAAAAAAAATAAATAAATAAAGGTAGAACGCAATTCTCCTCATCTGGATTTCAGTATGAATTGCCCATTTCTGTTCTGCAGTAGGCCTCCATCCTCTGTTTCAAGTCTGTTCTTCTGACTCTCACCTGTCTCCTTTCTGCACACAGAAGGCCAGACAGAGTGAACAGTTCTCCCCCATGTCAGTTGACTCTCCCTTCCTGGAAGTGTGGATTTCCTGTTAGTACCTGCAACTCTGTCAGTGCTGCTATTTCTGTCTTCGCATTGTTTCAGAATACTCTCACACTCCTGCCCCATTTTTCCATCCACAGTCTTCCAGGCCCTTTTTTGCACCTGCTTTTTGCAAGGCAGCATAATTAGAGGATGTCACATTTCCCTACAAGAGCATATTCTCATGCACAACAGGGCACAAGGGAGTAAGAAAGCTTTACAGATGCTGGGGGAGGTCTCCCTCCTGCACCCGTGCCACTTGGTGTAACAGAAATTCTACATGAGTTAGCTTTTCTTTATTGTTATTAGGAGATTAATAAAAATTGACCTCATTTATTTAGTGCTTACTATGTACCAGACACTATACCAAGAATTTAGTATCATCGTTCAATTTTCACAACCCTAAAATATGTGTTATTAACTATTTTACAAATGAGGAGAAGGAGGCTGGAGAGTAGCTTGCCCAAAGTCATTCAATTCAGAAGAGAGGCCATCGTTTAATCTTAGATTGTACTTGTAAAATTCACACATCCAGTACATAATGCCTTTACATGTTCTAATTGTTAAAATTTATTTTCTTTGGATTCTGTGCCTATTTCTGCTTATGTCTCCAGATTACCTGGGAGCTTTGAAAAATAAGAATCCTAGGGTTCCACTTTATAACCATTGACCAGAAGTCAAGAATGGGGCCCAGGAATTGCTATTTTCAAAAGCTCCCTAGGTGACTACTGCAGGGCTCTTCATACCTTGGTGTGCATCAAAATCACCTGGTGAGGGCGGATGGCTGGGCCCTACACCACAGTTTCTGCTTCAGTAGGTCTAGGGTGGGGCCTGAGAATGTGCATTTCTAACAAGTTCCCAAGTGCTGTTCATGCTGCTAATTGGGGAGCCTACTTTGCTGACACTAGTCTCATAATGCAGTAGCTGAAAATGAGGAACAAAGCAAACTAATAGTCACAGGGCCATTAGTGTTAGGACACAATGCCAATGCTGCTCTCACTCCTGCTCTGGCTTGCATGTGTTCTCATGTGCTCTCTCACACACACTCTCTTTCTCTCTCTACTTCTTCCCTTCTCCCCCTCCCTCTGTGTCCCCCTGTCTCCCTTCCTCCCTCCCTTCCCTTCTTTGCCCTTGAGGTTTTATTTGGTTCTGACTGAGCATTTTAATTATGAAATAGGAAAGGAGATAGGTTGGAGTGGGATTTGGAGTCAGACAGCTGGTAGGAATTCCCAGCTTCACCGTTTATCAAGGCCTTGAGCTTCTGTTTCCTCTGCTGAAGCATGGCAATGCTAGCAGCTGCCTTCCAGGCGTTTAGTAAATGGAGTTTCAGTCTTCATCTTCTTCCTTTCCCCTTACCTCAGGGAATGAATTTTACCTTGTGAAAAATCCGCCTTTACTTTTAGTCTTTGGCTTAGGAGGTTGTTTTGAGCTGTGGAAGTCAGCTACAGTATGAGTTCATTTTGTGAATTATCTCAGCCTGTTAGAGCTGGTATCTCTTTTGCTGCAGCTTTTGCATGCTCCTTCATTATTCTTATGAAGAAATGTGAGGTAGAAACACAGCAGGGGTCCTGGAGCATCCACTGGGTACTCTGCTGGTCTGTGGCTGGGATGTTAGCCCTAGGCCCAGGAGAAAGAAATACCAACCTTCTATTGGAGAGTGAGCCTAGAGGTTGCCAAGTAGAATCTTACTGATGGAATTTGCAGATACATTAGGTATATTGTCATTTTCCCATATGGAGAGGGTAGAACCAACAGACATCCATGTTACATTCATTGGCCGATGGAAAGTGAATGGACTTCGTAACTGGAGCAAATTGATCCAAACTCGAATCCTGCCATTTGTTTTGTATTAGTTCAGACAAGTTACAAATCCGTCCTACAGTTTGGTTTCTTTACCTATAATTTGGGGTGACCTCCCCTCCATTACAGGACTAATATGAGTTCAAATGAGACTAGAGCTGTAAAGCACATTGTACAATGCTTGGTTCACAGTTGGTAAGTTAGTACTCAGTACAGCTTAGTCCCCTTTCCTCATACTAGTTTTTGCTTTTTATGTAACTTCCTCTATGTAGAAGGAGAAATATTTATGGAAATTAAGTGCCATGCAGTGTGCTGGGCCTTTTTACATTCATCATCTTATTCATTTTGACAATATTTCTTTTACCTGCTATTCTTCCCATCTTAGATAAGAAGAAAAACAGAAATTAGGAACACAACCCAATTTCTAACAGCTGGTAAATACCGGAGCAGAATTGAACCTGAGGGTGCCTATATTCAATACTTGGGTTCCTTCCACCCTCTCACTGCCTGACCAAGGAGCCTGGGAATCATCCATCTAAGGAAGGAGATTCAGATCGTCTCAGATTTGATATTTCTGGCTACAGAAAAGTGTTCATACTTTTTCCTGGGTTTTTAATACCTTTAGGATGTGAGCTACTGGGCTGGAGGATATTGGACATTTATCCCAAACCCTATTAGTGAGGGGTAACAGAGTTGCCATTCTTAAACTACTCAAATAAGCCACGGCACTACATGGGCGAGAATGCATATTCAAAGACATTCTTGATAGTATTATTTGAAATGGGGGTCATAAGAAATTACAATGTTGAATTTTACCTTTGCCCTGTGCACCCAGAAAACAGTGAAGACTGAGAAATACCCTCATACTTTGTGTTCCGGGATGTGGCCTACTACAAAGAACTGCCCTTCCCCATGTGATGTAGGTAAGACTCATGGGTGTGCATCCCTTGTTCACCTATGACATGGCCAGACATAGACCTGTCACATTCCCCATCTGTGCCTTATAAGTGAGTAGCTCAACTGCTTGGCCCCGCTGATCAATTGGAACAAAGTACTTGTTAGCCAAACTTTGGTTAAGATTTCGACCTTATCTCATGCCCTGAATTTTCTCCTACCCTCGGCCAGAGCCAGCATGCAGCCCCTTCTTAAAGGTCCTCAATTAGGCAGTGTTCTCCAAACAGAACCAATAGGATAGAGATTATCTATCTATCTATCTATCTATCTATCTATCTATCTATCTATCTATCTATCTAT